>NW_005871072.1:9627263-9673809 GCF_000147115.1 Myotis lucifugus
GAGGGGCATGGGCGACACCCCTCAGAGGGTTGGGAGGGCCTTCTTGTGAGGTCAGAGAGCAGTCTTGTGGCTGGGACCTCGGATTAGAGCTAGGTTATCCATAGGATTAAAGTAGCCTCATACCCGGATGTGACGCGCTCAGGAAGATGATAGCCAAGCATCCGTGCGAGTGGAGGGCATCCCGGTGTGGGGCAAGACCTCGCTGGCCAAGGAGGTGTTCGGGGACACCCTGAACGAGAGCCGGGACCCCGACCGGCCCCCCGAGCGCTACACCTCGCGCTATTACCTCAAGTTCAACTTCCTGGAGCAGGCTTTCGACAAGCTGTCCGAGTCGGGCTTCCACATGGTGGCGTGCAGTTCCACGGGCACCTGCGCCTTCGCCAGCGCAGACCAGAGCGAGGACAAGATCTGGACCAGCTACACCGAGTACGTCTTCTGCAGGGAGTGAGCTCCCCAGGCCCCCTCCCGACTCCAGCGCACTCATTCCCCCTCCTTCCCGCCCGGCAGAGGATTCTAGACTCCCCTTCCACCCCACGCCCTCCTGTTCCCCTGTTCCCCACCTCCAGTAGCTGGGCTAGTCCTCCTCATCCCCCACTTGAGAACCTGGGGCCGCAAACCCTTTCGGCCTTTTCGTCTTCTTTGGACCCCACTTAACCGAGAGAGCCCAGATATACTCCCTCCGCCCTTACTTCCTCTGCCCCCCGCCTCAGACCACCCCTCCCCCAGTCTGTCCTTCAGTCTGGATCTAGTGGGGCAGTGGGGTCCAAAGTCACCAAGTACCTGGGAATGATGGGATTGTTCAGAACTTGACTGGACCCTGTCCAGCGTGTAGAAGATTCCTTGAAATCTTCTCAAGCCCTTATGACTCATTCCAGGTTTAGGAGATCAGAATCGATAACACTGGGGACAGTGTTTTTCGCCCTCTTCAAAGGTAGAGTTTTAGAAGGCTGGATGAAAGACTGGACCTGGAATGAGGATCCCCTGAAGGCAGTTCAGTGACTGTAAATGAACAAAGTTTCGAAAAGTTACAGGTAGATGTAGGAGAAGAATCTAGTGCTGGCACAATGAAGGATCATATCTTCTCCACGCAGAAATGAAGGCCTTCGCCTGTGGCTTAAACTTGTTACTTGGAGAACGTGACTTCCAGCCTGAGGGGGACACCCTTTTTCCTCCGCTCACTGCCGGAAGCCCGTGTGGTTGGACGGGTGGACATGGCAGCAGTTCTTGGCAAGAGGGAGAAAGAGTCCTGCAGCTGACAGGGGCAGGACAGCCCAAGTCACCAAGCTCTTCGGGGGGGAGTCACCCCGGCAGTACTCAATGGAGCTGGGTAGTAATGCACGTCCTGGGGATTAGGAAAGCCCAAGCATTCTTGCAGTGAATGGCAGTAGCTCTTAAGACTTGGGGGGTGGGGTGGGGAGGGAGGAAGGAGAGAAGGAGGGATGGGAAGGGAGGAACAGACATACTCATTTATTATTTGGAAGTTGGGAGTTTGTACCATCCGTTTGAGTACATGCACATTAAGAAAAAAAAGTACACGAAAACACACAAAGCATTTTATAGAGATGAATAGCATCTACTCTTCACTGGCAGTTGATTGAACTGTTTTGAGTCCTAAACTTAGAAGTTGCTAATACTCATATAACCTAACCAAAGAGTTACCCAGTAGGGTTTACGTTATTGAACTTTATTTTCTGGTTGATAATACATCCTGAGTTAAAAAAAAAATCTTATTTACTTGAGCAAACAAAATGTGTTTGATTTTGATTACTTAGACTTAAGATCTCTTATTAAGATCTCTTACTTTTCCCAAGCCCAGTCAATGTTGACTTCTGGGCAAACCTGAAAATTAGAAAATGCCACTTCTTGTATGTGGATTATTTGAAGTGAAGGTGGAATCTTTGTGAGTGACAGAGCTGCAGAGAAATAGAAACACCAAGGGCTGCCCATCTGTAGAGAGCTGTAAAAGGGAATGTTTTAAAATGAAGACAAGCAGTTAAAAGTGAGCTGAGCCATAAAATGGTGTTTTGGGTAAACGCAACGGAAACAGAAGGAGACCTGGTTGCCTTATACCTTTTCTCTAACATGGAATAAATCCCCACTGCATATCCCGTGTATACCATACGTGAAAGGAAGTGAATCCTTATCTTCCATGCTGTGAGGCTCCTTTGAATATTCTGTGATGACTGAGAAGCCTTTCTTTTTTCATTTATTTCAGCATTTTTCTCTGGAGTATGTTTTTTAAGATTTTGTAAGAGTCTCTTTTCACTGTTCAAATTAGCGCTATTTTTCCTTCTTTTTAAAAATGAATCTTGTACTGTATCTTACTAGGTCCATAACAGATGTTAAGAATTGGAACTGTTTTATTCTTAGACTCATGTGATCCAATATGTATATACCATATATAAACATTTTACACAAATCATTTAGTTTTTTAATTCATTCACTAATGCTGTAATATTTCCTGTATTTGCCCCCAGTAACTTGCATCAGATGGTGTTTATACTAAGCAACATGTTTTGATGAGTTTCTTATGTCCTTATCAATGGAGAAATTGGGTTAGGAAAAAATTCATAATTATAAAACTGAGTTTGCTCCGTATGGTTTTGCTTGGATATTAGTTGTATACTAATATGTCGATTAGCTGTTTACTTAAATCAAGGTACCTGTATTTTTAATCCATTGATTCTTTTTTTTTTTTTTTTTAGTTGGGATAGAGAAAGTTTTGAGGTCTTTTATTGTGGTTGCATTTTTAGAAAGGTAAAGTTGGCTTTATATACAGAGACAGCAATCCTAAGGGAAGTGGAAGTAGACAGCCAGGAAGCCGTGTTTGCTTCCCTGTTGAGTGTGATCTCAGACTAGGTAATGCATCAGAACTTATCTCTGTTTCAAGCCTGAAATGATTTAGGAATGTTGCTCTCTGGCCAAATATGAGTGTCACAGAGACTTCTCTGCCCATATGGTATTCTGTTAGATTACTCAACAAAAATCACATAATTGAGAACATCTTAGAGGGCCAGATAAAACCGCCGGCATATGGCAAGACTCTGGGGTTCTGATTTTTCCTTGTTAAATCTGCACAACTCCAGGAGTGATGGGAAACCGCTAAAGTTTTGTCTCTGCCACGTAAGTCATAAGTTTTATCTTGTAAAACTTTGAGCTGAACTATTCCATACCATTTTACTGTTCCCCCATCCTTACTGCCCTGTAATGCTCCCCTCCCCCATTTCATTATCTGAAAGACTGGGAATGTAATGGTTAGAAACAGTAAAGTGACTTCTTTTTCAAGGGATGACTGTCCCCTCTAAAGTTGGGAGTGGATACCAGAGAGCATTCTACTTTTAGGCCAAAGTAAAGGCAGGGTAAGAACTCATTTTACATTCGGTAGAGAGTATAACAGGTAAGGGTGACTTGACAGGGGCACTTTTGGGGCCCTTCCCTCCATGTGCTTTGGGGCAGAGAAGGACTACAAAGTGGCTGCAGTGTTTGTTGGTTGTCACCTGTGAGCTTAGATGGAATATTGAGATTTGAATAAACCCTGTGAAGACACCACTCAAATAACTTGGGAGAATGTCATAAATTATTCAGGTAATTATGACTGCATTATCCTGATTCACTGTACATGCATTTACATATGTAATGGCTTTAATTACCATTTGACTCATAAATACAACTGAGTGACATTAGATTTTAATAACAAATTAAAATTTTTTTAATTTTTAAAAAAAGAATACATGTTGACAGTGGTGGTTAAAAAAACAGGTACCATGTTTAATGCTTTTGCGCCTAGTGTTTAACAAGTTGTCTGTTTTTTAATACATGTAGAATATGAACCAATTCACTCTAATTTTTCAAATTATATGTTGTGGAAAATATTCCTTGAAGATGTGAGACTTAATGTTTTTTTTATTTCCTCTTCAGTACTGTTTTTGTTCTTGTGTTTGTATTTGGCTTTTTGTATTGATCACAAAGTGATAATTTACAACACAAGCCAAAATTGTCTTCTCTTTCAATCCAGAACCATATATATGGGGCCTATTGCTTCTCTGAGGAAATGCCTAATCTGTGAATTCTCAGACAAAATAGGCAACTGGCCATGCTCATAACATATTCCAATTTTCATTGGAATTTTCTATGGAATGTTATTATTGTATTGAAGCCATGTAAGGTGAAGCTTTGATAACTTCTTACTTTTTAAATTATGGTAAATTCTAACCTAAGATTCAAACATTTTTGTATTTCACATGAAAAATGCTAAATTATACTGCAGCATTTAGAAAGTGTTGACTGGAGGGGTTGAATTCCTTAAGAATTTCTTTTACAGTTTAAATCATAAATACTTTTCTCAGTTGACTTAAATTTCTAAAATAGTAAACTGAATATTTGTATTATAAACCTACCAAAGTAAACCCTTTGGAATTCTCTCTCTTTTTTTTTCTTACTGTAAGTCATTTAAAAACTGAATTAGTTTTCTTAGATGACCTAATCTGTCTCTTGAGAAATAAATAAAATACTCTTGTGTTTCCACTGGCTATACTACCTGAAATAGGGTTTCCTAGAGCCAGAAACAAGTTATGTTGAAGTTAACTTTACTTTGTCACAAGTTTGGATAATAAAAATCTAAGAGTATTAAAGTTTGAAGATTGAGATTTTTCTACTGGGGCCCTTGAAACTTGGAAGAAATTCAACCAGAATATCTACGTTACAGTATCATTTTGTGTGGTAGGAAGATGGACTCTAGTTGACTAAGAATTCTTGTTACCTTATACGTTTTGTGATCCCCGCCCGCCCCCCCAAGCCAAGTTTTTAATTTTACATGTATTTTGACGTGTGTAAACATTAATTGTAATGTAAACTATTATACAACTGTCTTTGTGACTTTATAGGCAGGCAGATTTTGCTATTACTATTGAAAATAACTGATGACAATTCATTTATGACCACACAAGCAGCATTAGAGACATTTAATGATAAAAGGTTAAAACATTCATCATGGATGTTAATTTTGAAGATGTAAATTATGTATTATTTCCAGGCATCTGAAAAACTTATCTACTACACAATGTAAGATTCCCACAGAGCTATCTGGAATTATTAAATTGTTAAAAATGTTGTCTTATATATCATAGAGCCATTTTCTCAAAAGAGAAGGGGAAAGGGAAAAATTGATTATACGATTACTAGGCTTTTCTAACAAAATGGAAAGCCAAGAAAAATATCCCTCTATATTTTTAGAAAGGCACTGATGAAGTCTTTGTAGACATGCCCAAAGTGTAAGTGAGAATTTCTTCAACTATCTAAATGCTCTAGAGATTTTTGTTCTCCCTGTTCACAACCAGTTGTATAACAGAAATACTCAATACTGTTTTCCTCCCAGGGTGTGAGTAATGAATCATTGATTATGTGACTTGTTATATATTCTATTAAACACTAAAGAATAAAACATTCACTCCTTTATTTCTCTTGGCTCCTGGGTATGGATTGGCTTACACACTGGTCTGATTTTATTTAAAGGGTTCTCTGAATACTGGAAATGCTTCCCAAATTGTTGTGGGGCTAATGATTAACGTTTCCCATCAGAAGAACTCTTCACTGTGTAATTGGCCAGCTGGGCCAGTAGTCAACAAGCTGTTTCCTCAGAGTTTATTGTCAAGAACACCTGTTGTCAAGGTGGTTTGGTACTCAATGTGGAGGCGAAGTTTTTCACAAACATTTCCCCTGACCTCAATCTTTGCAACATATGCAAATTATTTTGGACGTGGGGAATGTAGGTAGAGATGACCTCTTAAAAGTTTGTAGGGAAAAGGAAATAGAAACTGTGAGATAGGTCTTAATAAAAAGTACAATTCATGAAGGTAAAAGTCTAAAGAATGTTGGGGGAGGTTCTGCATTTTGGATATAGGGGTGCATTCTTGAATCATCTCCAGTCATTGATGTCCCTCCTCTTGCAAGAAAGCACAGTGCCTCCCAGACTGAGAAATCACTGAAGCTGGAACCAGGCCACACCAGCCTGGGTCTGCTGGGTCCTGGCCCAGGAAGCTGTGAGTCGGGCAGGGAGAGTGAGCCAGGCTTTGCCTTTCCTGTTTGCTTTTGCCTGTACTTCCTCTAGATAGCTTTTGTTTTAAAAGTGTGCATGTGTATGAGTATAAACAAACACACATACACAAGTTAATTTGTGAAAAATTTAAGCAATACAAGACTAATAAAAAGTAAATCTTCCTCCTTCAATAATCCTTTGTTTTTTTTCCCAGGGGTAACCAGCCAGCCAGCGGTATATCTTTATATCTATATATCTATATATATATCTATATCTATATGTATATCTATATGTATATGTATATCTATATCTATATCTATATCTATATCTCTATATCTATATATCTATATCTAATCTATAGCTATAGCTATAGCTATATCTGCAAATATATGTACTCCTTGCCTTTATTCTGTTCAATAGGAATTACTCCTATTCGGTGCCTTGCTTTTTTCTTTTAACCACATACCCTAGAGCTCTTGGAGTGCCTGTGATGGGGTTCAGGGCAGTCTGTTTCAGAATATACACTTTGGCATGCGGGTTATTTTGAGCTGAAGACAATTGAGACCCAACAGACTCAAGAAGAGCTTCTTACCTCTCCCTTAATTGACTGACATAATTTAGACAAGGGGCCTATAGGAAGAAAGCTATTAGCAGAGAGAGCTCTTTCCTCTTATTAATGTCTTATGTCAATTTAATTATTAGATCAGCCAAAGAACGTAGAAGGGCAGAGGGGACAAGTTTTCCTGTCATACACATTCATGAACACATAGCAATGATCTACCTCCTTTTATTTGATGGCTGCATGATACTCCTCATGACATGCCATTTCAGATGTGCTGTAATTTGTCTTACCAGTCCTTTCTTGATAGGTGTATTGAATATCTTTTTACATATATGCTAGTATATCTCAGGCTTTCTTTTTGGATGAAGTTGTTCTAAGAGAGAAATCACCTGGAGGTACTTTTTTCTTTAGGGGCTATGGAAACTAGGATTCACTTGCAGTTCTCAAGGGAATGGGGATGATGGTGGTATGACATAACTCTAGAATCATTTTAGGTATACAAGTATGAAGTTTTATATAAATTTAATATTGAGGAAAAGTCCACCTCTCTTTTTTTCTATTTCTGAAATTCCTCCTCCTTCCATTTCTATTCTAGTTTTTAAAAAAATAATTATGGCCAACACTTGTTTTTTAGGAATCTACACTAATAAAAGGGTAATATGCTAATTAGACCAGGAGACCTTCTGGACGTCCTTCCGGACAAAGCCATGGTGGCGGGGTGGAGGCAGAGGTGGTTAGGGGCGATCAGGCCAGGAGGGGAGGGCAGTTGAGGGTGAGCAGGCCAGTGTGGGGGGCAGTTGGGGGCAAGCAGGCCAGCAAGGGGGACAGTGGGGGGCGAGAAGGCCAGCAGGCAGAGTGGTTAGGGGCGATCAGGCAGGCAGGCAGGTTAGCAGTTAGGAGCCAGCGGTCCCGGATTGCAAGGGGGATGTCCGAATGCTGGTTAGGCCTGTGGGATCAGGCCTAAACCAGCATTCGGACATCCTACGAGGGGCACCAGATTAGAGAGGGTGCAGCCCTACACCAGGTATCCCAGTCCAGGGTTCCAGTGCCAGGAAGAGAAGTCACCATAACTTCTGGCTGTAAAAACCAGCTGGGATTGAGACTGAGTGAGACAAAGGGCTGCTGGAGTCCCAGGCAGTTCCTCTTAAAGGGCCCACACATGGACTTACTCAGACTTACACCCTCTGAGTTCCAGTGCTGGGGCAGCAGCCTAAAAGAGTTTGGTAACATACAGGGGATAATTGAATTGTTTGGCATAAGGTGAGAACTGGAGGGGAAGCTTTCTCCCAGGTGGAAGTGCTGGAAGAGGCCATTGTTTTCTTTCTGAGTCCTCCTCCACAGAGCTGGCAGGTGCCAAATCTGAGTCTCCATAAACATAGCTCACCCTGTTCACCCTGTCCTGGTGATTTCCTTAGACCTGCCCCAATAACTTGTGGGCCCACCTAATCTATTTCTAGTGGTATTTCCATGTGAATGGACTGTCTTGGCTTATGCTTCAGACTTTCCTAAAATCTCTCAAACAAGTAGCATCTTGCCCTGTACCTCTCACCAAGTGGCCCCAAGCCCAGCACTAGTAGCAGCCAGCCTTAGTTAGCAGCCTGGCCTCTCCTGGGCACCTCTAAGCCCAGCACAAGTAGCAGCCATCTGCAGATAGCTTTATTTCAGATAGTCCTGGGCAGAACATAGGCCATGGCTGACCTTGGCTTGCACCTCTCAGGCAGCCCAGAGCTAGCACACCTGGTGGATAGCTTCAGACCACATCAAAACACCACCCAGCCACCTCCACAAGCGACAGACTCAAGGGCTGGACTCAGTGGGCAGCAGAACCTCTCTGAATTAAGTCCTGCTCTGTGGGGTGGGATCCTATAAAGCTGATTCTCCACTGTGGTTGCAGCCAGTCCTTGTAGCCAATGGACCTTGGAGTACATCACTCCTATTGATGTGCCAACAGTAATCAATGCCCAACTACAACAGAAGGGTGTACACAGACCATGTAGAGGGAGGTGCACCTGGAGACTCCAGCTTGGGTGAACAGGGAGGTTGTGTCCCTGGACCCTACACCTACTACATAAGCCTGGGAGACATAGCATCTCTACTTAATACATAGAAACAAATACAAGAAAGCTGCCAACATGAGGAGACAAAGAAACATGTCTCAAGTGAAAGAACAAGACAAAACTCCAGAAAAATAACTAAACAAAATGGAGACAAGCAATCAACTAGATGCAGAGTTCCAAACACTGTGTAAGGATGCTCAATGAACTCAGGGGAAGAGTAGATGAACTTAGAGAAAACTTCAACAGCATAAAAGAAAAAAAACATAGATACCATAGAAAAAGTCAGTCAGAAATGAAGGACATAATAACTAATAAGAAGAATAATTTACAGGGGATCAACAGTTAAGTAGGTGAAGTCAAAAATCAAAATAGTTATCTATAATAATAAAAGCATAATATGCTAATTAGACTGGACATCCTTCCGGATGTCCTTCTAGACGATCTTCTGGACGAAGCCAGGGCTGCGAGGAAAGCCCAGGTCCCGGGTGCCTGCCGGCAGCCGGGGGAAGGAAAGCCTACTCTTGTGTGAATTTCGTGCATCGGGCCTCTAGTTTGGAATATAAGGAAGCAAAAAACACCTAATCAAAACAGCAAAAAGAAAAAAGAACCCAAATGAGAATAGTGTAAGGAGCTATGGGACAACTTCAAGTGTACCAACATTTGCATCATAGGGGTGCCAGAAGGAGGAAAAGAGAGCAAGAAATTGAAACCTATTTTAAAAAATAATGACGGAAAACTTCCCTAACCTGTCATGCAGTTTTACCTGAGATTTGTTGTTAAGGGCCGTTAGAATACAC
Organism: Myotis lucifugus; assembly: GCF_000147115.1. Lineage (NCBI taxonomy): Eukaryota > Metazoa > Chordata > Mammalia > Chiroptera > Vespertilionidae > Myotis > Myotis lucifugus. The sequence continues at coordinate 9,636,714 of NW_005871072.1, forward strand.
TGGGCTTGCCCTAGCTGGTTTGGTTCAGTGGATAGAGCATCAGCCTGCGGACTGAAGGGTCCCAGGATCGATTCCGGTCAAGGGCACATGCCTGGGTTGTGGGCTCGATCCCCAGTAGGGGGCATGCAGGAGGCAACCAATCAATGATTCTCTCATCATTGATGTTTCTATCTCTCTCTCCCTTACTCTCTAAAATCAATAAAAAAATATTAAAAAAAAAAAAAAGAATACACTGGGCTTAATTTATGTCAGCTGGGACTCAGGGGGAGGGCAGAGCCACTCCCTGAGGGAGGGACCAGTCAAAGACTGGACGCCACTCAGTCTGACTCTCCTGCCCAGTGTTAAGGGGATGGATCTCATGATGTCAAAGGCCCACCCTGATGTGATGTAACTTCCTGTAATTGGAGTATATAATAAATCATCTTTCGGAGCTGGCTCTCTCTGTGTGCTCTGTCCCTCCAGAGGGCTGGTACCACACCCAGCCCAAGCTTTTAATCTATTTTATGTCTGTCTTTCATTATTCTTTAATCCCGAAAGTGCCTCCTACTTGCACGAACCGGTTCAAGTCTCCCTCTCTGTGCGGGACGCGGAGAGGAGACCACAGCCCCAGTACCCCTGTCATATTTGTTTGCAATAATATAGGGAGCACCTTGTTTCAATGAGGAGCTCTTTTCTCCTGTTAATCTTTAGATCTCATCAAGAGACATTTGGTGTCTTTAGTGAGACCTAGTCAATTGTAAGTACTTTATAGAGCACTGGTTCTAATGCATCAAGAATCCCGAAATAGCAATGCATTCTTTCAGCTTCCAACAGTCATTAATTGAGCCCCTAATATATTTGAGACATAGCCCTCTCCTTTCAGGCATTTTCCTTTCCTTAAACAACAGAGAGCAAAATTATGAACTGCCAGTTAAAGGGCCTTTATTTCTGGAACAATCAGATATCACAGAAAACAGTATTGTTGGGCCTAATACATTTTTCATGTTTGGAGTTTTATGACCATTATCTTTCCTCCCGCAATTAATAAAAATACATCTAATAATTACTAAAAACAATTCCCCTCCCCCCATTTTTCAAAGTGAAAAAGGTGAAGCATAATAATGGCAAATTTTAAAATTAGTTTTTGGACTTTTCCTTTATGATAGTGACTGATAACATTTCTTAAGTTACTTATAAATTATTCCTCATTAATTCATTATTATTCTCCATGCTAATACTTTTTGGGTGAGTGAGGAGAAGAATCCAAAGCAAGAGCAAGCTCTCATTTCTGTATACAGAAGAAAAAGGAAGAAATAACTTTTTGTTCAGCCTTTTTCTTTCTTCCTTAGAAAGCATTGACTAAAAATCACAGGGTAGAATGCGGAACCTGAAGGAAATGAAAGTAGGAATTTAGACTCCTGGGTGACTTGGGTTGTTTGCTTCTACTTTATGGCGTGGTCTTAGTCTTCATTCGACATCTATTTGCACATTCATAGGCAGGGGAAAAGTGCCTGCTTCTTTATATTTGCCTTAAAGCTCAACACAGTGCCTAGCAAATAATAGATCATTAATAAAAACTTGTTGAATGAATGAATGTTCATGTTAACTTATCCTTTTTTTATGTATTAGGAAGAAAAAAGAACTAACTTAAAATTTGCTCTCTTTTTTTTTGTGTGTGTGTAACACTACCAAGAATCAATACTTCTTTATACATAAACTAGAGGCCTGGTGCATGAGATTTGTGCAAGAGTAGGCCTTCCTTCCCCCAGCTGCTGGCACTGGTTTCCCTCTAGCACCCAAGACCCGGGCTTCCCTCCAGCCGCTGGCAGGCACCTGGGATCTGGGCTTCTCTCCAGCTGCCAGCAGGCACCAGGGACCCAGGTTTCCCTCGAAGCCCCGGCTTCATCCAGAAGGTCATCTGGTCTAATTAGCATATTATGCTTTTATTATTATAGATATATTTCTTGGAGGAATTGTGACTATAGTTTTATAAATAAATACATAAAAACGACTATCCTTTTTTTGACTTGAAAGTCAAAGAGATTGATATGCGACAAACTGATTTGGGTATTTTTTTTCCAAATAGTTATTAGGTGGTAGCTACTTCAATGCCTGAAATGCTTGACAATGTTTTGATTTTATGATGGAAGTCAAGTTCACTGACAGTCATATTATAGGCTTTTCTCTGGGGCTGTTATTTGTTACAGAGCTTTGAAAATATTAACTGGAAAATTTCAAGAGGTGCCTCTTAAGAGCTGTAGAAAAGAAATTTGATCTCCCTGAAATGCTAGAGTATACTGTTCCAAATGTTCTGCTGGTGAGAGTTGTGGGTTTTTAAAATGATAGTAGCAAGGACTATTAAAAAAAATAAGTGATCTGTGCAATGATGCTCTGACCTTAGAATAGCAGCTATGTTCTTTTTTTTTCTCTTCTGCTTAGAACCACGTGTTTTCTTATTTATTTATTTATTTATTTATTTATTCTTTATTGTTGAGAGTATTACAGATGTACCCCCCCCCCCATTTTTTCCCCTCATTGTCCTCCACCACCTGGATCCTGCCATCCCCAGGCCTTCACCACTCTATTGTCTGTGTTCATGGGTAATGCATATGTGCATATAAGTTCTTTAGCTAATCTCTTCTCACCTCCCTCCCTCATTTCCATTGAGATTTCTCAGTCTGTTCCATGTTTCCATGCCACTGATTCCATTCCATTTATTAGTTTATTTTATTCATTAGATTCCTCATTCATTTATTTTGATTTTTAGATTCAGTTGTTGATAGGTATGTATTTATTGCCATTTTATTGTTCATATTTCCTCCTCCTCCTCCTCCTCCTCCTCCTCCTCCTCCTCCTCCAGAAGATCCTTCAACATTTCATGTAATATTAGTTTGGTGGTAATGAACTCTTTTAGCTTTTTCTTGTCTATGAAACTCTTTATCTGACCCTCAATTCTAAATGACAGCTTTGCTGGGTAGAGTAATCTTGGTTGTAGGTCCTTGCTATTCATCGCTTTGGATATTTCTTGCAACTCCTTCTGGCCTGCAAAATTTCTGTTGAGAAATCAGCTGACAGTTGGATGGGTGCTCCCTTGTAGGTAACTAACCACTTTTCTCTTGCTGCTTTTAAGATTCTGTCTTTGTCTTTAACTTTCGGCATTTTAATGGTGTGGACCTCGTTGAGTTGATCTTGTTTGGTACTCTCCTGGACTTGTTTGTCTATTTCTTTCACCAGGTATGGGAAATTTTTTTGTCATTACTTCCTGAAGTAGGTTTTCAATTTTTTGCTCCCTCTCTTCTCCTTCTGGCACCCCCATGAAGTGAATGTTGGTACCTTTGAAGTTGTCCCAGAGGCTCCTTCTTCATATACTTGGATTCTTTTTTTCTTTTTGCTATTCTAATTGGGTCTTTTTTGTTTCCTCACATTCCAAATCGCTGATTTGATTCTTGATGACTTCTACTCTACCATTGATTCCAATGGTAGAGTAGAAGATGTAAATTACTCTTCATTTCAGTTAATGTATCCTTCATTTCTGACTGGTCCTTTTTCGTGTCTCACTAATTTCCTTGAAATTCTCACTAAGTTCCTTGAATGTCTCATTTAGTTCTTTGAGCATCCTTATAACCATTGTTTTGAACTCTGTACCTAGTAGTTTGCTTGCTTCCATTACATTTAGTTCTTTTTCTGGAGATTTCTTCTGTTCTTTTATTTGTGACATGTTTCTTTGTCTCTGCATTTTGGCTGCTTCCCTGTGTTTGTTTCAGAACCACGTGTTTTCAAAGTATAAGTTCTCTCCAAGTTTATGTCAGAAACACAGCTGTTAGGTCAAAGTTTTGCCAAATAGATCTGAGAATGTTACTTTTAAAATGTGCGCAAGAAACAGCAGCAATACTATAGGTTGAATGTTTGTGTAACACCCTCCCCCCGCCTCCAATTCATATGTTGCAATTCTAAGTCCCAATGTGATGGTACTTGGACATGGGGCCTTAGGTCATAAGGGTGGAACCCTCATTAAATAAATGGAACTAGTGCCCTTATAGGAGAGACTCCAGAGAGATCTCTTGTTTCTTATTCCATGTAGATATAGAGAGAAGACATCCATCCATGAATCAGAAAGTGGCCCCTGATCAGATGCTGAATCTGCCAGCTCCTTGATCTTGGACTTTCCAGCTTCCAGAACTATGTGGAATTACTGTTTGTTATGTAAGCCACTCAGTCTATGGTATTTTTGTTAGAACAGGCCAAAGTGACTATAACAAAGTTTCACAACAGTGAAACTTCATTATATTGTTGTTCTATTTCTTGTCTATAATGTGTAGTTTCCTTCTCCCAGTGTCTTAGAAGAATTCTCAATAAAGCTTTATGTAATTTAATTCTAGATTTTACTCAATGTGAGGAAAGTAAGGGAAATCAATGCTTTTGTTTTAGTTTCTGATTCTAACAGATGAAAAGAGTCTTGAGCTCGAAACTTTTGACCTTTGTCTTTAACCCACTCTATTTTATAAACTAAGATGTAACTGATAAATCTATCAGTGACTGCCCAGTTAAAAGGACAATATTAGCTTTCACTTAGCTACAGGAAATTAACCAGAAATTGTCATTAGCCAAGAAAGAGCAGAGAGAAGGGAGTCACCCTCTCTTTAAAAAAGTTGAGTTAAATTTGCCCCACACTATAGTGAAGAACTATGGGAAACTTACTCTTTAAATGTGACATGCCTTTTCTATATAGGGAAGTTTTATAACTAGGGCTAGAGTACTATAAAAGGAAATTGATCTTGGAGATATGTTTTATGATTATCACCACCATTAACTTCAGTCTTTGTCTCTCAGAAAATGAGAGTGTCTGTAGTTCTTAGAAAAAAACAAACAAACAATGAAGAAATGTTTTTCTTAATTTAGAAGTTTGAAATTTTGTGATTGTTGGATAGTATGCTATATTCCAAAGAATTTCCATGGTCTTTATGAAATACATAAAGATAAAATAAGCATTATTGATAAAACCAGACCAAGAGAAGCTAAAATAAAGTATATTAATAAAGCCAGGACTAAGTGAAGTTAAAATAAATGTTACTAATGAAGCTTTAAGAAACTCCTATCTTCCTTTGTAGTTAATACTTTGCATCTGTTAAACCAGAGACAGTCTATTGTAAAAGCTAAAAGCTTAAAAACAGCAACTGGATGAGCATACTTTTGTCTTAATATAATTTAACCAATGTCCATAATATCTTTTAAAGCAAAGTGAAGTATATTTGTTAAAAATAAAAATTTAATTTTGCAGATACAAATACATACTTGTCTTATCAATAACCCTGTAGTCTATGTACTATTCAAGGAAACCAGAAGCTGTTTGCACATGTTAAGTTCCCCTGGGCTGTTGCCTGGGCTGTTGAGGAATAAAGAAAGGACAGGGTTAGTTAAGCATGTATAGCGGGAATGTATGAAGCATATCTATGAAAAGACAAGAATTCTCTTTCTATATATGAAAGTTGAATTCATAAACCTGTATAGATGCTGTCCTTCAATCATTTTGGTAGACTTTACATTTATTTCAATAAGAGCTATAAGAAATTAACTTAGAACATTAAATAGATTATTAGTAGACAGTAGGGAGGAAATATCTACTAAAAATTGTCGATGTTGGAAAAGATGAAAAAGTTCTGGAGATGAATGGTGGTGATGGCTACACAACAATATGAATGTACTTGATGTTGCAGTACAAGACAGTTAAAATGGTAAATTGTATGTTATATATATTTTATCACAATAAAAGTACTATGAGTTTAGCCTGGCTAGTGTGGCTCAGTGGCTGAGTGTTGACCTAGTAACTTGAAGGTAATGAATGGGTTTGATTCCCAGTCAGGGCACATGTCCAGGTTGCAGGCTTGATCACCAGTGTGGGGTGTGCAGGAGCCTATCAATGATTCTCATCATTATTTCTCTTGCTCTCTCCCTTTCCCTTCCTAAAAGAAAAATTATATGAGTTTAATGAAGATAACATGAGGAATATAGAAAGTTACAAAAAGAATAAAAATTCTTATGTAAGCTTACCAAAAGTGTCATTGAAATCACCTCTAATTATAATGAATAGCTATAGAAAGTCACCCCCTCTGATGTGTGATGCCAGTGATGTAAATGCTCAAACACATTAGCAATTCTTCATTCGGTTGAGTAATGAATCATGCAGTAAAATCAGTCTAATAACTCTTGGTGATCTTTTAATTTCTTAAAATTTGAGAATATGTGTTTGTGTCATTATGTGCTTAAATTTGTATTATGTGAATTTTCTATTTTTGATGCTTCATCCCTCTCCATTAGCTCAAATAATTAAGAGTGGCTACTCAAATTGAATTGAAATGAAATTCCACCCAATTTGGAATTTCAAAAGGCTTTGCAAGAACATTATAATTCCCATTACACAAGTGAGAGGAAGAAATGAATACTTGTTCAGGAGGGTAAGTATGCTTAGAGTTAGGAACCAACTTAGCATTTCTATAGTTAAGAAGGGTTCTGGCCTATGTGCTCTCTATTAACACTCTCATTGTTATATAAATTAACTTAGTGCTTACAGGGCTTATAAGATAAAGCCAGCATTTATGGGACAAAGGTATGTAATGGAGAAATCATACTCTATCATCTGTAATGGGAAGATTAAGAATAATAGACACAAAAATTTGTGTTAGCTGCATTGGGGCTGGTATCATTTGGAAAGTTGAATCAAAGCTGAAGGTTGCTAACTCAGGAGGAAGAAGATGCCTCAGAGTAACAGATTGTAAACTTGGGTGAAATTGGAACTAGGAGGAATATATATATCAGATGGAAGAGGAGCCAATTCCACTGAAGTAGTTTGGGAGATTAGACAAATAGAACAGTGGTTTTCAATGGAGTGGGGGAATGGAAATTCTTCCCCCTTCCCAGGGATCATATGGCAATGTCTAGAGACAAGCTGGGGGAAGGGTACTACTGGTATCTGGTGAGCACAGATCAGGGATGCTGCTAACCATCTTATTAATGTACAGGGGAGGGAGGGCAGTTGAGGGGTCCCAGGTTGGAGAGTACAGGCTGGGGTGAGAGAACACTCCCCCCGCCACAGTGCACAAATTTTATGCACTGGGCCTCTAGGCTATAATAATAAAAGTGTAATATGCTAATTAGACCAGACGGCTGAACAGTGGAACGACATCTGGATGAAGCCAGGGCTCGCAGCTGACTGTGAGGGCCAAGCCCCTTGCATGAATTTCTTGCATCGGGCCTCTAGTAAATACATAAAACAGTAACATAGTCGTTTATTATCATTATCATGAATCATGTACTGTGTGTAACTGTATGTGCTATACTCTTATACAAGTGGTAGTGCAGTAGGCTTGTTTGCACCAGCATCAGCACAGACACATGAGTAATGCATTGCTTTACGCTGCAACTCATGTTGGCTGTGACGTCACTAGGTGATAGGACTTTTTCAGCTTCATTAAAATGTTATAGGACCACCGTGGTATATGGTATATAAGGTCCATCATTAACCAAAACATTGTTAGGTGGTGTATGATTGTGTAAGAATGAGAATGACAGTATGAGAGGAGAAATGAAAAGCCATCAAACTAGAAGTATCTTGGAGAAGTGCCCAATATTCTCTACAAGTAGCTGGTAAAGGCAGCTTGTTTTCCCACCTGGATGAACTGGCCTGAAGGATGCCTCTCACAGCCTTTTCAGAGGGGTATCCTTTATCTGCCTTTTCCAGTTTGGAAACCTTCCGGAGAAAACATTCCTTTCTAGTAGAAAGAGAATGAGAGTGAAAGCATTCTTTGTCTGCAGATTCCTGGGACGGCTTTGAAGAGACTGAGTAAATGACTGGTGGTGAGAATCTGTTCCATTTTCATTTGTCTCTGGCAGGGCCTGGTGGCAATTTAATATTCTTTATTATTATTTTACATGCAACTTCCTTCCTAGCTTATGATTCCTGTCAGAACTGTGTATTAGTAGCCATTAGTCATTTTTCTTGGGTTGGCCTATAATGCTTCAAAGGAGGGCTGGTGTACTTCAGTAATTTTGCTTGCAATTTGATTTGCGTTCTCTAGAATCCCAATTTAGTTTCATCAGCACATTTCAACATACAACAGCTGGGCCCCTGGATGGGCTCATTTACATACATTAGCAGCTGAAAGCCAAGCTCCAGCGACCCAGAAGATAGACTGATATTTGCTGGGAGATTCACCTGACATTTTTTTCTTTTTCTTTTTAGAAATAAACCCCGCCTCCCTATTTGTAACTGTGCCAGTGACAATATCCTGTGAATGATTAAAACAGAACAAAACAAAAAAACCCAAAACTGTTGGTCTCCAGACAACTTTTAACCTAAAATGCTTTGATAAAAAGCCTTGCAGGATAATCAGAGGATATGTTCTGTCCGACTCCAGAGTCAGGTAAGAATATTGTCCCAACCCATTGATACCATGACAATAACCTGGTGTGTGATAACAGGAAAGGAGCAAAGGGGAGACTAGATAATATAGGCACGCCATTTATACAGCTTTGCCAGGACGCTGCAGTTAACATTCTCCAAGTCTGTTTCCTGCAGATGGCTGGGGGAAAGACTGGACTAAGGCAGTTTAGACATATGCCCAGGAAGGTCTGGGTGATGTGGGAGGATGCTGACCTGTCAGTCACACCTGGGAACAAGTCAATGGCTAGAATAGGCCTGGCGACTGCAAGGGTGTGAAATCTGAGATACTTAGGTCCTGAACAAAGGAAGTTCTCTCTCTTGCTCTTGGTGCTCTTGGCCCTCTTGCACTTCTGGCTTGTGGGGCTCACATGCCCTGCATTCTCCCAGATGGCCCATAGCCATGTGGATGCCACACAATGGACTAATGGACTTTAACTGGCCTGAAGCTACTTCGGACTCAGCTCCACCCTGGAAAGAAAACTCTGGACACTGGCCTTGCTTTCAGTTCTGCTAAAAGCCCCAGCTGCACATTTTCTAGGACTGGCTTAAAGACACTGGTACTTTGCAAACTAAGGGATATAATTCCATGTAAATAAAAGCCACTCATTCTCCCATGTCAGTCTTAGAAAATTCCTTTTCTCATGATATCACAAGGACCCTGTTCCCACTAGTGACGGAGTAATTATGTTAGGGGCAGAAATAGAATAGCAGGGCTAGTTATAATTATAAAAAATATTAATCATGCTCTGTTAACCGTGATTGTTCTGTTTGGATTGGAGAAAGCACATTCTAACCTGGCTGAGAGTTGCACGCCCTGGGACAGGAATGCAATCCATTCTTCTTTTTCTGAGGACGGCCTGTCATCATGGAAAGATGAACAACCTTGTTGCTGAACCAATCTGGTCTCAGAGGGCTGGCCATTTATACCCCCCCCCCCCCAGCCTGCATTGCCTATAACCTGTAACCATTATATCTTGCCTACTTCCTCATGCTTGTAATTCCTACTTTTCCATGCAATCTTTGTCTCTTCTCCCCTCTACCCAATATAAGCAGCTGGCTTATGGGAAGGGGACAGCAGGATTTTATGGACGATCTACTGCTCTCCTGTACCGCCAGCTTCATTTAAATAAATGCTCATATATGATTCAACTCTGTCTCTGCTTAATTGGCTCAAGTTGTGACAGGGAGCCCAGACTCATAGGTTATCCAGTTTCAATTCCACCCATCCAATCCTCTGGCAACACTATCATAAATATTTTTATTATTAGATAAATGGTAGAGGAACCAGCTTCTTAATTGGCCAGTGGTTGGCGAAAGGCAGATAATCCATTAATCCATAAACATCATTGTGACTGATACCCTGAGCATGACACTGGACAGTCATGGCATGAGAAGGACATTGTGTAAGCTTTGTGGAAAACTTGGAATTCTTTTCACCATTTCCTTTGCTTATGTTTAAATTCTTGGACTGTGGTCTTGGTTTGTGTGGTAGGCTGAAAAATGCTTCCCTCTGCCCCACCTCCCTCAGAAATATCTCCATCTGAATTCCTGGACCTTGTAAGTATGATAAAAGTGTCTTTGCAGATGTTGATTGAGTTAAGGATTTTGAGATGAGATTATTTGGGTTATCCTGGGGGGCCCTAAATGCCAGGATAAGAGAGGCAGAGGGAGATTTGAGCACAGACTGAAGAGGAGTAGGCCTGTGACCACAGAGGCAGAGACTGGCCACAGGGCAAGGAATGCTGCAACCACCAGAAACCGGAATTGGCAAGGAGAGGATTTTCCTAGGGCCTGTGGAGGAAATGTGGCCCTGCCAGCACTTTAATTTCAGCCCAGTGAAACTGATTATGGACATCTGGCCTCTGGGCTTAGTGAATTACTGTTGTTTCAAGCCACCACGTTTGTGGTGATTTGTTACACAGTTATAGGAGACTAATATAGTCTATAAAAGAATCTATCCTGTGGTCCTTGGACAGGTTGTTTAGTTATTCTAGTATATCAGTGTCAGCGTTTTTAGTACCCTCCCCCCGAAATGAATTGTTAATTTACTTGATATTTTTCATTTGGTATCTCATTTATGATCCATTTATTTTACTGAATCCTGACTGTTTGGGCAAGTAGGGACCAGAAGAGTAGGTGAATAGCAGGATCATTTGATCTCCTGAAGGAGGTCCCCAGACATGGGACAAAACGTTTGTGAACAAGTAACCTGGAAGACTCAATATCCCAGGAAGGAGAGAGAGTATTATCTGCTATATATTGAACATTTATAATTTCATCATTTCACTCCACTTTCCAGTTTCTATGAGAGAGATAGACCCACTGTATTTTATCGACATAAATTGTGTTGTACAGGATACCTTAGAATTGGATTACACTCTATGGAATGGCTATTGGTATGAGTTACAGATTACCTTGATTATGAACTGAAGTGGGGAAATACAATCGTGACATCCTATTCTCTTTGGCCAATAGCAGAATACTGTCAGCCTTCACCTACATGTCCTCTGTTGTTATTTGGGATTCACTGGGGCCAGTTCGTTAATTATGAGGCTCTGTATTATAGGTATCACTGAGGATAATGTGGGCCCTTGGGGAAGTCTATTTCCATAAAGTTGTGATGTCCAGTGAAATGTTTCAAGAAAAGCTAATGGATTTTTGGTTTTGGTCAAAGATCCTAGAAATATGGATGAAACAAACTGCTAGAGATTTTAAAAAAATGTTCTTTATAAAAGCACTTCATGAGTTTTTCTATTATGAAATTAGAAAACATAACTCCTTTTATAATCATTGACCCCCTCATATAACATTAACTGCTCTTAAAGAGGACAAGTTAGAACATAATCAAGTTGGAAAAACTGAATGGTTTTCTTTTGCAAAGAATTCTAATATGTACTATATGCGCCAATGCATTTGCTAAAGATATCATAAACATGTATTTTTGAAGACATATTTTATAGCAATTATTGAATGAATTCTCAGTTAAATGTAAATGATTCTGTTTTCTCTAGTACCTTCCTGATGGAAATGGGAGCTCTCTGCAAAGGTAGGTTTGAGCCATGGGTAGAGAAAATCTATACTTAAATCTTAATTTTCTTTGTAAGTACCTAGGAGTTTATAGTTTTCATGTGCTCTCTCTTTTTCTTCCATAATTTATTCTAGGGCACTGTGGTAGATACAGATTGAAGTAAATAAGACAATGTCTTTACTATCAAGTATTTTATTACCACCCTTTTGAATCCTGAAATACAGAGCAGTTGTGACTAAGGTGGGCCTGATATCAGAATAAGAGGGGAGAGCTGTTTACTTCAGAATGGATCCTCAAACCTCTAACAAAGCTCAAGACTAAGTTAAATTTCCCTATGTTGGGATATGGGTTATGCATATATAATTTTTATTTGTAAAATAAACCTTTGATAATGAAAATACTGAAGAACAATTACGGGCTTTGCTCTGAAGGGTCAATGTGAGAATTGATGAGAGAGATGGCATATGAATTATGGATTTTCTTTTTCCAGTGAAATCTCCTTTATCACAATTCCCTGTGAAATGTTATATTGTGCATATTGAAAAGAATGAGAATTAATTTAATTACCCACCCTCTGTTGTTCATTATTTATTTATTTATTTTTATCTAGAAGAAAACACTGAATTTTCTTGTACAACTAATTCAATGCAATTATCATATGACCAGTCGAAAGATGTGACAGAATAGCATGCTATGAATATTTGCTTTATGTGATCAGTGTTTCGAAGTAGGTGTAAATACAATTTTGTTAAATGAAACTATGATAAAAGCATATAGAACATTTTTGTTATTTAAGATGTTCTAATGTATACAAGGAGCATGTTTTCTTTATCTAAGGCAATACATATTGACTTACCTGTCTTAATACTACATACTAAAAATATAAGAAGAAGGATAGTAAAATAATATCATCTAAAGTAGAAATCTACCAAGCTAAAGTGATTACACAGGTGGTTGGGTTCTGGAAAGGAAATTAAAATGAAGGGAAATAGAAAAGTAGTCTCTTTGAATTTGGGATAAAATGGCTTTTATGTTTGAAGAAGTAATGTGGGTGCTTGGTCTGTGTGTGGAGAGAAGGGGAGGGGCATTGGGTTGTGGGGAAGGTGAGAAATCACAGGGTTTTAAAATTCAGGCTTTAATCTCCCAGTGGTCCTTCCTGCCTTTGCTACACACTGTGAGTCCTGCTGCTCATTTCTGACTTCACACAGTTTTGAGTCCTTGACATGGGCACCTCCCAGCTCCCACACTTGGTCAGGAGTCTTGGCTATCTAAGAATTCGGTGCCGGAGCTGAGGTTCTCATCTGATTGTCAGCCACAGGAGGTGTGACAGAGCGCAAAGCACAGGATTTCCACACAGAAGACCCTGTTTTGAATCCTGGCAACTAACACTTATTAAATCTGCGACCTCGGCAAGTGATTTATCTTTTTTGTGCTTCAGTTTTTTCAGCCTACTCACTATAAGACGAAAATACTTCTTAGTTTTGTTTTAAGCACCATATAAAATAACATATACTATAAGTAGCAGGGACTCAAAGCTTGTTTTTTTTGTTTTTAAAGAACACCTTGTTTGGCCAGTCATTGAAGCACCTCCTCTTGGTGGTACTGAATGTAGATCGCTTAGAGATATTTCACCAATATTTTATTCTTTTGAAATAATAACAAATGAGCAGAAGAATTAAGGACTTTCATGTGTATATGCCTGCATAGATACCCATATACACACATACATGTAATATTTTTTTGAGGAGACATCTTGTCTTTTCCTTCTCTTTTTAAAAAAATATATTTTTTCTCAGATTGGCTTCTACACCGCCCCTCCCCCTTCTCCCCCCCAAACACACAACATTTTTTTTCTCAGACTGAGGTTAGTGAGCTTATTTCAAATTTGGACATTGGCATAGGATTGCCAACAGGGGCCCCAGACAAAGTTTTGGATTTTGCTTTGGTAGAAACTTTTTGATAACCCTTCATGGGTGAGCCCCACTCTTGCTTCCTATGACTTCCTGTTTCTACCTGAGGACAACCAGCGTATGATGCTGCTTGTGGTAGTTGACCAGGCCAAGGAACTAAAAAACCCATTTCTCAAGAACTAGGACATGAATTCGGTTTATGTTTCTTGGGAGGAATTTCTCTTTGTGAGGAGGAGTGGGTTAGCCCATTTGGGAAGATTCTCGGGGCTGGAGGACGTTTTTAGTTGTTTTCTTCCTCCTACGTGAAATCTCTTCCAGGATTTGTAGGTGGAGCTGAATATTTGCAAATGAAGGTAACAGATGTGATTTATTTGACCTGCATAGAATTTAAAAAAAAAAGAATTAGCTGCTAATTTTCAAACTCAGTAGATTTCCCACCCAAATCTAGATTTAAGTTTCTCCTGAAAAATATCTGGCAACATTCAAATAGGGAAAAAATTGATCAAGGACAAGTTAGAAGGGCAAGTGACCCCTAGTCCAGACAGTTCCCTCCCACCTGTGTGATTGCTTAAGTTAGCTGTTTGGCCCTTTAAGGCATTTGGATTCGCCATATCCACCCTACACTGAGCATCGTTTACCCACCTCTACCTCTCCTGGCCGCATCTTCCCTCTTCCTGCCCTGGCACCCACCCACACATATATGTTTTTGCAGCATAGCCCATGAGCTCAGTGAAAACAAGAACTGGTCTTTGGAGAAAGAATAGGGCTTACCATGGGAAACCAATGATACTCAAAACCACAAACCATAATTCCAGAGATGTCAGTTCTGTTTCCTGTTTCTTTTGAGATGTGAATAATCTTAGTTTTGAAGCTAAAACTATAATTAGAACATTATAGTGGTAGTAGTATTATGGAATCATATAAAAAGCAGTGGAGATGGCAAGTAAAGATTGGAATGAAAAAGATAGAAAAAGATAAATCCGGCAAATTTTCATAAAACAAATGCAGCTGTATTAATTTATTAAAAAATAGTCTTTAAGGCAAAAAAGCCTTACTAGACATAAAGACACCATGTTCAATCTCTTGAATAATATAACAATTTAAAATTTGATGCTCCAAATAATACAGTTTCAAAGTAAGTAAAGCAGAATTGCTAGAACTATGAAGAAAAGGACACAACTGTGTGGCCATAGTGGGAGATTTTAACACATCTGTCTCAGTCAGTAATATAATTAGCTAACAACAAAACCAACAAGGAGAGGGAAAATTTTGAGCAACATATTAACAAATTTGATCCAATGGTCACATATAGGACATCCAAGAACTGATGAATATATTTTTTAAAAAACAGATGGGTTATTTATAAAAATTGATACATAATGGAAATCTAAACAAATTTAAAATATTACCAAAGAACTTACATATTTATATGCATAGCCCATGGACACGGGCAATAGGGTGGTGAAGACATGGGGGTGGGTGGCTAGGGGCAGGGAGGAGAGGGGATGGAGCGGGGGTAGGAAATGGGAGATATCTGTAATACTATCAACAATAAAAAATATATATAAATAAAAAAATAAAATAAAAAAGAAAAAAGAAAAAATTAAATCATACAGAGCATGTTTTCTTTCTTTTTAAAAAAATATTTTTATTGATTTCAGAGAGGAAGGGAAAGGGAGAGGGAGATAGAAATATCAATGATGAGAGAGAATCATTGATTGGCTGCCTCCTGCACGACCTCTACTGGGGATTGAGCCCACAACCCGGCATGTGCCCTTGACCACAATTGAACCCAGGACCTTTCAGTCTGCAGGCCAACACTCTATCCACTGAGCAAAACCAGCTAGGGCTTTTCTTTTTAAAAAATGTTTATTGTTGAAAGTATTACATATGTCCCCTTTTTTCCCCTGATTGACCCCTTACAGCCTGCCTCCAAGCCTCACCCCAGGCCTTCACCACCTTATTGTCTATGTCCATGGTTTATGCATATATGCATAGTTTTTTGGTTAATCTCTTCCCACTCACCCACCCACCCACCCACCCACCCGCTCCTTCCTTCTGAGATTCATCAGTTTGTTCCATGCTTCTTTGTCTCTGGATCTATTTTGTTCATTAGATTCCACATATGAGTGAGATCATGTGAATCTTGTCTTTCTCTGACTGGCTTGTTTCACTTAACATAAAACTCTTCTAACCACAAATTAATGAATTAGAAATCACTAACAAAAGGATCATAGAAAAAAAAATCAACACATGTGGAAATAAAGAAAAGTTTTAAGTAATTCATGGGTCAAAGAAGAAATCACAATAAAAATTAGAAAATATTTAGAATCACACCGAAATAATACTACATATAAAAGTTTATGGGGTACAACCAAAGATGTACAGATGGGAATTTTTAGCTATAATTTTATATTTCAGAAAACTTTAAGCTAATACATTAAAAAATATAGATGAATTCCTAGAAAAATATAAATTCCCAAAACTGACTTAGAAGAAATAAAAAGCCCTTCTACAATGAACACTATAAACTTTTACCATTAATTTAATAAAGTCTTTAAGAAAAAAATATTCAATACTATGCAAACATAGAGAATAAAAAAAGAGGAATAGTGTCTAGAATAAAAAACTCCTTAGAATCAACATGAAAAAGAAAATTCATGGAAAATGATGCAAAAGACTTGAACATTTCACAAAAGAGATTTTTCTTTTGGTATTTTTGTATTTTTAAAAACAGCTTTATTGAGGTATACAATAAACTGGACATATTTAATGTATACAAACTCTACATCACTACAAACAAGGTAATAAGATATTCATTTCCTGCAAACATTTCCTCCTGCTTCCTCTTCCTCTACTTTCTTCTGTGATAAAAACACTGCCTGAGATCTCTCCTCTTCACAGATATTTAAATTTATAATACCAAATTGTTAAATATAGACACTATATTGTACAGTAGATCTCATAAGAAGATCCTTAATCTCAAACCCTCTCCTACCCTTGCCCCCCCCCACCCATCCCTATCTCCTCTCTCTCTTGTCCAGGGACCTCAATGGTCCTGTTCATTGGCATATTCCAGAGCATAGAAAATAAAAACAGGATCTCTTTCATAGCTTATTTTCAGTAAATATTTATGTAGACTGTAATAAATGCACATAGTGAAAATCATCCAAATGGAAAAAAAAAGCACAAAGAGAAAGTGAATGGAATAATAAGAGAAGGAGGCCAAAGATGAAACTGGAACACTGACATGCAAAGCATCCAAGAGTTCAGGAGAGGCCCAAAGGGTAGTAGGCGGGATGAAGAAGGGTGTCCAGGATTGTACATCAGAATCAACTGGAATATCTTTGGTGGCAAGGAACTGAACATCTAACTAAGAGTGGCTTAAACAATAGGCTTTTATTATCTCACTAGAGGCCCTGGTGCACAAAATTTGTGCACTGGTGGGGGGGGGGTTCGGGGGTCCCTCAGCCCCACCTGCACCCTCTCCAATCTGGGAGCCCTCAGGGGGTGTCCTACTGACGGCTCCCCATGGGGAGCGGGCCTAAGCTGCAGTCTGGCCTCCCTCTGCAGGAGGCAACTGGGCTGATCAGGGGAAGGTGCCGCCCCCATCATCCCACTGCTGCTGCCACTGCTGGCCACCGCAGCCACCAAGGTGTTTTCATCAACACGAACTCCAGTTCCTTCACCATGAAAAAATGACAACTTTCTTTAGGCATTTTCAGGATGTCTCTTTCATAGGATATGATCTTTCTTTCTTTCTTTCTTTCTTTCTTTCTTTCTTTCTTTCTTTCTTTCTTTCCTCATTATAAAATTATATCTATTCATCACAAAAACTACAAAAGTGGAAAAGATGCAGAATGAAAAAATATATATGATCCTAATCCACAGAAATAATAAGAGATAACATATTGCTATGTTTTTCCTTTAGCTTTCCCCCCATCCACATATATATTTATTTTATATAGCAAAATATTATACATTCTGTTTTATGACCTCCTTTTTCTTGACAAGTTGTCATCTCATAAAACATACATTATGAATACATTCTATTTGTATGAATAGATCATTGAATATTCTTCAGTTGTTGAACATTTAAATTGCTTCCAATTTTTATTGTGTATTTGTGTCTGTCTATGACATATTATCTTGAGATAGGTTTGTTGCCATGGGATTAATGGGTCAAAGAACAGAAAATGATTTCAAAGTTTTTGGCAGGGCAGCGATTTGGTTAAATATATGTGCTCTGGGTTGTGCTTGGTTCGAACTCAGATTCTGGCATTTTCTTGATGTGTGACTTTGCATAAGTAACTGACCCAAGTCTTAGTTTTCTAATCTGTAAAATATGGATCATAATATCTACCTCACAGGGCTCTTAATAAGCTAAATAAATATTTATAAAGTGCTTTTATTACAGTGTTTAATGATAAATATGAACCTTTTCTAGAGATGGTGCATCAACTTATGACTTTCAGCAGAGTCTATTTTATTTTAATCTACTAGCTATCAAGTTTAAGATATGGGTTTAAAAAATATACAATAAAATCTATGGCTAAAGTGTTCAAAGACACTTATCTTAATGACTTTGGGATCAGTACATCTTTAGCCTTCAGGTTTTCCCCCTTAGGCCAAATATCTCAGGTTCAGATGTAACATTGTGTAGGCCACAGAATGTTCTCTAAAATATATTTGCTTTACCCTTCACTGGGTGTCTTTAGCTAGTACATTCTGTGTAGAATCTCTAACACTTGATTAAAACATTTATATAAATGTGAGCAGTTCTTAAACTATTTATTCCTCAAAGGACTTTTCCCACTTTTAACTTACTTTAGTTTCTTTTATATATTAAACCACTAGGACTAAACAAAGCTATAGATTGGCTTTGAATAAAAATAATGCTTAGATCTGTGAAAAAAATCACTGATCCCAAATGTAACCTTTATGTCTTCTGGAATCTCTCAGAACAAAGGAAAGGCAATCATAAATTTGCTGAATGCTAAAGGATTTTCAATAACTAGTAAGGTGTTTCATAGCTCTGATTGTGTCTCACTTTTTTACTCTGTACCCTGAGGCCAGTTCCAGCTCATGAAAGTTTTCTAGCCCATGGATTTGCTTTAGTCAGGCAGTCATGGAGCCTGGAGTCCAACCCTCACATAATAATGTTGGTGGAGTTTGAGAGTAATCTTTGGGGGGATAGAGCCAAGTTTGTTCACCTGGCACATTTATGTACCTGAAATAGCCTCTTCTGAATGTTTAGTTACCAAATAGAACTTAGATGTTATTTTTAATATATAAGCTTATTTTCAATATAAGCTTATTTTATTATTTAATAAGTTTCATATATAAGCTTATTTTTATATATATTTTTTCAATATAAGCTTTTATGACAAAACAAAATTCAAATAATTAGAATAATTATTTATGAAGTGATTTGTTTTTCAGAACTTTAATTTCTGTATCTCTGTAAAGGGTTTTGCAGTGGTCTGCTGGATTTGGCTTGCACAGGCTCAATCAGAGGCAATTGTTACTTTCACACATTGGTTAAGGCCATGTCGGTAGCTCAAAATCATCCATGGTGGAGTTACTTACACCATGGTAATCAGCAAACACCACAATGAGGTTGTTCCCCCATCCATGTGCCAACTCCCCTCACCCCAAGCTGGTTAGTAAACATTTACCAACAGGCCACTGCTTTTACTAGTAAAGGCACTAGAAATTTTAACCTATCAGGCCCAAGTTTAACATATTTAAAGTAAAATAAAAGGTTAGTTATCAGGTATTGCACATTCTACCAGCGGTTGTTTGTGAAATGCTACCATTTACTCAAAAATACTAGTAGCCATTTAGAACATGACAGACAAATTGAATGTGGGGAGAAAGGAAACCGCAAATAGGAGCCACACATTACAGTCAATGTAGAAAAATAGACAACAGAGGTAAGAAAATAGAAAACGCAAGGGAAAAAAATCTTGAAGAATGAAGGACAGGAAGAAGACAGTGCTAAGCAAAATTGACACTAAAATTGAATTTGAGAGCTTAAAAAAGGCATCGAAATGAAATAGTTTTGAAAATGGTCAACAATGCCAACTTGGTGAAGTAATGTCTTTCCAAGGTGACATTTTCTGACATGGAAAGTGGCACTAAACACAGAGGCCTCTGAAAAACAACGCATTTTGCCCTTGGCATTTTGGAACACATTTAGAGAATAACATTATGGGTAGCTAATCATCTATTTATTGTCCAAAGTAGGACTTTTGTGAATGAAAGGGGGCTGTATGAATAATTACTTCTGAGAAACAACATAAGCCAAAACCGTTGAGGCAAACCAGGATATATGTACTTACTAATTATAGGCCACCCAGTTTCCAATCCAATGGGTTAAAATAATTTGACTGATAAATATTACAATGAAAATTTTTAAATAAGTATTTTAGCCTATAATTATATATAATTAGGCGTTTTCCCCTTATGAGAAGGTTAAAAAAGTAAAAGGAGGTGACTCAGAATAGTGTTGACTGAACAATAAAAAATGTGAGGACCTGTCCTCACGTCATTACAGCACATTCCTGTGGCCCCATCTGCCTCTTGTCCCTTCTGATTGTGGTGGGGTCCTGAGGTAATTGTAACTGTCAATGCTGGAAATTGTAGGTCCAGAAACTCTCCAACTTCCAGTTACTTATCAAGTCTTCTTCATTATATTGTGTCCTGTAATGTTTCTAACCTTTTTTCTTTGTCCTGCTGAAGTGGTTAAGTTTCTCACATCTCCCAACGCCTGGGTAGGAATCCTTAGTATTGTGCGAGAACATGACTGCCTTTTAAAGAAGGCTCACCAACTATTAAATTCCATGCATGGTTTTCCTTCCTGAAAGTTGCCGTCCCTCATCTTAGCTGTATCCTTTAGCCAGCTATGAAAAAAATCTTTCTCAGAGACTCATATGATTTCTCTGGAAAATCACCAATTTTTTGATTTTTTGTGGCTTTTATAAGAGCCTTGATGAATTATGCACCCCACTTGTGCCCCAATATCTGGACATACCTTTCTCATGATATAATAGAGCTTAGGACTGCAAGGGTGATTTCATACTCTAGTGCTTTGACCATATTTTACAGCGTATTCATTTTATTTTCTAGGAAATGGGTCAATGTCTTTAAAAATTCAGTGCGTGAGGCAAGGGACTCAAAATGTTTTTTCCTGGAGCTCTCTTCACAAGTATATTTCTAGAAATCTTATGGTCATCCTTTTGTAAGGAAAGTGGTCATAAGACTATGTTCCCATTCCCTTCACCCTGAACATCACAATGAGCATCCAATATACCTTTCTGTGATGACAGAATTGTTCTACATCTGTGCTGTCCAATATCATAGCCATTTGCCACATGTGGCTATTGAACACGTGAAATTTGGCTAATATGACTGAGAAGTAAATTTTCAATTAATCGAATTTAACTTCATTTAAATGTAAATAGCCACGTACAGTGAGCAGTTACTGATCAATGGTACAGCCTTGTACCAATCCATTGGCTATAAAATCTGTCTATTCAGTAATGCCATTGCCACAGTGATGCTGTTGTCACAGTTCAGTCCAGCAACATTTCCCCAGTTAGGAATGATCTGTAAGGGCCCACATTGATCTCACTGAGATCATTTAAATCTCTCACTGCAATTTTCCACAGTATCAAGGAGCTGAATTCAGAGGGGGCAGCTAGTTTGTGGTGTAGATAAAAACTACACCAGAATTTAGACTACTTCTGGCCAAACCCCTTCTCCCCCAAAGATTATAAACATTTATGAAGGGTCTTCAACCTAATGTAAGCATAAAAGAATACAGTAATCCCACTTCTAGGAATATATTCCAAGAACTCAGAAACACCCACCAGAAAGGATATATGCACCCCTATGTTCATAGCAGCACAATTTACAATAGCTAAGATTTGGAAACAGCCTAAGTGCTCATCAGCAGATGAGTGGATTAGAAAACTGTGGTACATCTACACAATGGAATACTATGCTGCTGTAAAAAAAAGAAGGAATTCTTACCAGTTTCAACAGCATGGATGGTACTGGAGAGCATTATGCTAAGCAAAATAAGCCAGTCAGAGAAAGATAAATATCACATGATCTCACTCATTTGTGGAATATAATGAACAACATAAACTGATGAACAAAAATAGAACCAGAGACACAGAAGCATTGAACAGACTGTCCAACCTATGAGGGAAGGCGGGGGGTGTGGGGATAAGAGATCAAGTAAAGGACTTGTATGCATGCATATGAGCATAACCAATGGGCACAGAAAGTAGGGGGGTAAGGGCATGTGCTGGGGGTGGGGATGGGAGCGGCCAGGGAGAGGTCAATGGGGGAAAAAGGAGACTCATGTAATATTTTAAACAATCAAGAATTTAAATTAAAAAAAGAAAATAAAATAAGAGGGATCAGGATAGTACTATGAACACTGAACACTAATGTTTATACTATTCATAACAATACTATGAATAACTGTCATCATCTCTGACTCAATCCCTCTCATTATTGTAACCATTAGAGCTTCCAAGTCTTCTCTGTCCCTGATAGTGACAGAGTACAGGTCAGAAACGGTTCACACTGTAGTCATTGATGGTGCCGATTGCTCCTTCCACAAGGGTGGGCAAGACAGCGCCTACTCTAATCATCTGTCTCTGCTCTCTTTTCTGCCAATGTACTTTTTTTCTCTCCTAGACATGTCATCATGTACTCACATCTCCTTACAGAGGAAACATTGTTATAGTTCCCCATGAGAAACATTCTTAAATGACCATGCTAGGCACAACATGATTCTTATCTCCAGTCTTGGCTCATTGTCCCAGCGATGGGTACCTGTCCTAAAGACAGACAATTCATAGGTTATGCAGAGGCCTACACCATGTTCTGGCCTCCAAAGATAAGCTGTGTGTGCCATCTCAATTCTGTCTGTCAGGAATGTGATCTGTGAATTATAATGATAGGGGAGAGGTCAGCTGTGGGAGCAGAAACTGAAAGATTGCTTAGAAGAAAGCCATGGATTAGTTAGTGTTGGCGCCCTGAGGATCATGACAAACCAAAGTCACGAGGAAGCAGGAATGATGAGGAAGATGAAAAGGCAGAAACTATGAGTAAGCAGAATATACAAGGCAGGGCAGATAAACAGATTAGCAGTCCATCTCTAGCCACTGAATGGTTCTGGGGAGACAGAGTAAATAATTAAAATATATAATAATACACTTATTAAATATAATAATTACATAAGCTTAAGTACAATGTCTTATATAATAATGCATTAAATGTATTTTAAAGATAACGAAAATAAAAATATCAAATATTTACAATATAAAATTAGACCTACTGTAATAATAGATGAGAGTGGAAGGCACAGTGAGGTGGGGCTGTGGTTTGTTGCTGCCTTTAGAAACCAAAATACTGATATCACAGGTCTCACCTCGTATAATCATTCTTGTTCTTTCAAATAATTATCTTTCGATGCTGATATTTTAAATGATTGTTGCCCTTTCCTCTTTCTGCATAGATAGTCAAGAAGTGTCTGACTGTGAACTAGGTAAGCAGAAGAGGAACCTGAGGACGATATTGAAACTTCGGCCCAAGCAATGGAATGTTGCAATCGACCGTGGGGGAACAGCTGTCACAAATCGCTCCTTCTGGCAGCCAGCAATTAGGAAAGAGGCATCTTGGAGTTCAGTGTGAACACAACAATGGGCCATCTGGAGGCCAAAAGGCAAGGCAGTGACTCATGATGAATATTGCAAGAAGCAGTGTGTGCATCACACGTGTATGAATACATATGTCAGTGTTAGGAATTTTTCAGGTCATGAATATTTTTAATTTAAAGGAGTGTTAACTCAGAATAGTGATGTGGGGACTGTTGGCCTAAATAATATTAGAAAGCTTTGATCTTTCAACTATATATTTTAAAATTTAGAAGGAACTGAATAGTTAGGTTTAATACAATGCACTGCTTAAAGGCAAAAATATATAAGATTTCCCCCCACATCCCAATAATCTAGCACACATGACGTCAACAGGTACACACTATCAGAATGTATAACCATAACTCACTTCCCCTAACTGTAATCTTATAGTAAAGAATAGTCCACAGGTTTACATGAGAGTCAAAATTCTTCTCAAATTGATATTTTTAAGGCACTAAGCTTGAAGCTACTATTGACAATTTATTAATGAATTCTTCAGTTTTTCTGAGCCATAATTTCTTCATCAGAAAAGTGGGAACCAAAGTAGTTGATCTTTCCAATCATAAAATATTGCATTCATCAGATAAGTTCATATTAAAAGAAAAACTACTTTGAAAAGTGTAACACCTCATCCTATATAATAAAAGCCTAATATGCAAATAGACTGATCGGTGGAACGACCTGAGGAATGACCGGTCGCTATGATGTGCATTGACCACCATGGGGCAGACGCTCACCACAGGAGCTGCCTCCAGCCCACAGGCCCTAGGCCAGCTAAGGCAGGTGCCAGCAGGGGCCCCCCGATTGCCCCACTGGTCGCCCCACAGATTGACCCTGATCGCTGGCTAGGCCTAGGGACTCTACCCATGCACGGATTTCATGCACTGGGCCTTTAGTACATATATAAAAAGTAAAGCAAGATTTCATTCATTCATTTATTAAATCTACTGAGTATATTACATTGTTCACATATGTATAATTATATTATACTAGAGGCCCAGTGCACGAATTCTTGCACCTTGAAAGGAACTGTGGGCTGAGAGGCTGCAGTGGGCACAGGACTGGGTCTCGGCCCATCCTCCACGTCCCCGCCTGGCCCCTCCTGCGATGCCCCTGGTCCCCTGTCTGCTGGCAGCCCAGTTCCTGCCACCATCACTTCCATGCGCTGATGGCACTGGTCCCGCTCACATCCACTGATGGTGCGGAGTGATTGGGGCCGGCTCCAGCAACAGGTACGAGTGGGGCCAGCACCATCAGCAGGTGTGAACAGCGGCTGCTGCCCTGATCGTACATCAGGAGCAGGGGGAGGTGGAGAAGACCTCAGGGGCGATTGGGGCCGGCAGCTGCCACTTGCACCTGCTGATGGTGCTGAGCGATTGGGACCAGCACCGGGCGTTGGCAGCGGGTGCGAGCGGGGCCGGTGCCAGCAGCAGGCGCGAGTGCCAGGCGGGACTGTGGTGCGTGGGAGCAAAGAATTTTCAATAACCACCAGAAGCTTGCCCCGATGACAGCGACTGGCACCCCACCTTGGTCTGGAGCCCCCGCTCACCTGCTCCACCATCCCACCGTGGCCGACGCCTGCTATGTTCTGCGTGTGCCCCCTGGTGGTCAGCACATGTCATAGTGACCGGTTGTTCCGCTGTTCAGTCTATTTGCATATTAGGGTTTTATATATATAGATTCTACAGACTATGCTAATTGCTAGGGTCACATTGATGAAAAAGACAGGTTCCTGTTTGTGTGGTCTCTTTACAGGGGGCAAAAGCAATTGGAAAATTCTTGTGAGTTTCTATGTTACATGTAGGTGTAGAAGGAAGGTAATCATACATTTCAGGACTATGTCATAGGATGGCTGTGAGAACCAAATGTGATAGCTTTTATAAACAAACAGGACCCTACTATGAAATATAAAGTGAGGAGAGAAAAGAAATTGGAAGAAGGTTGAATCTTGGAAATATCCCCAAACTAAGGATAGGTATAAAGAAAAAAATAAAAGAGAGAAGAGTAGAAAGTTAACAAAGACAGAGATAGAAAAATGAGAGAAAGTAATACATGGGAAATATAAACAAATTGTATGAAAATATATTTTCAGAATTTACTTAGTTCAATATGTTAAATTCATAGGTCTTATTCCGGTAATATTTCCTTCAAAAATTGGGTGAAAAGTACATTTAAAAAAGGAAAATAAATCTCTTTGACTTTTACATTCAAATTCTAAATTAGTTTGCTTCTAACTTAAAGAAATACAGGTCAGTTCTACAAAAATGTCTGCATTTGTCCTTTATCCTGAGCCTGTCTATTCAGCAACTTCACTCAAAAAGATCTTTGCTCTGGAGTTGGAGAAGGACAAAACGCTGTTGTAGAAGAAGTATTTGACCCCGTTGCCCATAGATTTCTACTTGTCTGTGGGAGCACACATTCTGGCTAAGATTAACACCAAAGCTCCACATTTCTAAAGAATAAGTCTTGCTGGTCTATGTATGTAATGTTTCATTGGTTTTATTGAAGGAAGTCAGACAAGATTGAAATGCTTTGTTGATGCAAGAACAAAGGTAAGCTAGGGAATTTGGAAAATGTGGAGCAGTATATTTTCAAAGTGAATGTACCTTTCTCCTCAATCTTTATGATTCTGCTAGTCACATTCTGGTTGAAAATCTAATCTTGTTCCAAGACTAAAGGTATAAATTGATACTCTCTTGATAACATATAAGATGTTTAAAGGCAAAGCTATTTGATTATTTTTACTCTGACATATAGAGAAACTGTCATTGTAATCAAATCGAATTAGTATGACTGTATTTGAAGCTTTCACAAAAGTAAAATACTTGTTTGTGAGCAGTAGTTTTGCTGGTATTACCTGTTCATCTCTCTTCTTTGCTCTCTAGCATTTTTGCTAATGCTTTGTCGTCCTTGATTTAAAATCTAATCATTACCTACTTGATTCACTCATGAATCTCAAAATATTTTGCTGAAGTAAAAACCTTGGTATTTAGGGCAAGGTTTAATATTTTTTTCTTCTTCTAGAGTGACTAATTTTAAAGGGAAAAATGCTGAGTTATATTCACACTTTCCATGCATGCATTATTTTGTGACAAATTTTCTCTGAGCATGAATAATTTATTTTTAGAACAAAAATTTGGAGGAACAGAGGTGTCAGGCCAAAGCATCTACAAGTGGATTTTCTACAAGGGGAACAGCTTATCTTAAATTTATGCTGCAATCAAGAATACAGGTAGATAAAACCTTCTTACATTGTCACCGTAGGGAGGAAAAGGACAAATGAATACTTACTGCTTCATATCTCTTCTTATATATCTTGCCAGAAAAAGATTTTTTTGGTCAAAGCATCTTTGCTAAATTTATCTCCAGAGGGACACTGGTGTTCAATAGAATCTTCTGGTGTTCCAGAAAGAAAAATTACTCAGTGTGATGATATGTTTTATTTCCTTTCAAATAATTCCAGGAATAGGTGATAAAAAATTTGGTCAGCAAGTGTTCCAGACCGAATCTTGGAGATTAAGTTGCCAAATTAAGACAGAGAGGTTACAGAATTCTTTTTTGTGATGGTTTAACTGTTACTGTGTCAAGGTGAAAAGTAGCTTTGTGTTTGTTTCAGAGAATGAAACGTGGAATAAATACAGTTTTGCTTATGCTCAGCTTTCTCATTTTAAAGTGAGAGGGTAATCTTTTGTGAAAATATTTTTAAAAATTGAGATGAAGCACAGAAAAAATAGAAAGACTCATGGATACAGACAACAGGGTGGTGACTGCCAGAGGAAGTGGAAGTGGAGGGAGGTAGAAGAAGGTAAAGGGGGGATAAATGGTGATGAAGGAGACTTGACTTGGGGTAGTAAACACACAATACAATATACAGGTAATGTATTATAGAATATATATCTGAAACCTGTATAATCTTATTAACCAATGTCACTCCAAGAAATTAAATTAAATTAATATAATGTAGTAATTGCATTGAAAGAAAAACAAACAGCATTGAATTAACTCCTGAGATGTGTGGTGAAAAGGTATAATTAATTTTTTTCTGCAGCACACACACATCAACTCTTTATTTTGTTCTGCAAATATCTATCATCTATCTATCTATCTATCTATCTATCTCCATTTGGTCTTTTTTTTGCCCCATTTTCCCCTCCTCAATTTTTGAAGCTAATAGAAAAATGCCCATTCTCCCCTCAAAATTTCAATGTGAGGAAAATATTGGCATACTTACATGCTACCCAGAAATAAACTGATTGATAGGTAGTATCTGTGTTCCTTTGGGAATTAGAAGAATAAAAAAAAAAAAACTTCTTTGTGTGTGTGTATACTTTTTTTCCTGTTATTTTGCATAATTTATTAGTTGTAATTTTAAAATTGAAACTCATTTCAAACCTCATTATCAAAAATTGACTCACCTGTTAAGGTTTATGAGCCCTCAACAATTAAATTGTTATTCATTTTAAGAGTTTTTGTAGTTAGAATTTAATGTCTCCATCTCTATGTACAAAATATGAAAGCAGGGTGAATAAAAATTGTTTCTCAAGTTAAAAAGAATAATAAGCCCAACCATAAGTTTAACAGAGGGAACTGCATAGTAAGATAAGTATTAAAAAAGTTTTTCTGCCAGGAATCCTGGTTCTACCAGAACTGTGATGAAGATCCTTGTTCTCCATGGTAAGTTGGTGGGGTGATACTATTGTAATAATCTGGTTATTATTATTATTTTGAATATATTTTTATTGATTTCAGAGAGGAAGGGAGAGGGAGAGAGAGATAGAAGCATCAATGATGAGAGAGAATCATTGATTGGCTGCCTTATGCATGCCCCACACTGGGGATTGAGCCCACAACCCCGGCATGTGCCCTGACTGGGAATCGAACCATGACCTCCTGGATAATAGGTCAACACTCAACCACTGAGCCATGCCGGCCGGGCGTAATCTGTTTATTATTTAACAGGAAAGGAGTAAAGGGAAGACTAGGTAATATAGGCATGGCTTTTATACAGCTTTGCTAATTTAACACTCTCCAAGTCTGTTCCCTGCAAATCGCTGCGGGAAGAAACCGGACAACAGACGCATGCTCAATAAGGTCTGAGTGACTTGGGAAGGTGCTTACCTGTTTGCAATCACACCTGGGAACAGGGAATTGGCCAGAATAGGCTTGGCCACTGCAAGCACGTGAAACCCTGATATTTAAATTTCTGAACAAAGGGAGTTCCCTCTCTTGGCTCTTGGTCCTCTTGGGACTCCTGCTGCAGGGGAACACCCCTCCGCATTTGCCCACAAGGCCCGTGGGCCATGGGGACTCCACACGATGGACTAATGGACTTTAGTTAACTGGATGCTTGACTGGATCCAGTTGAAACATGGAATGGAAGCTCTGGATACTGGCCCTTCTTTTCCAGGACTGGGTGAAAGCGCATGGGACTTTGCAACCTGAGGGATATAACGCCATGCCAATAAAATCCATTCATTCTCCCGTGTGAATCTTAGAATATTCTTTTTTTGAAGAAATCACAAGAGCCACCCCACGCCCACTTGTGCCGGGGAAATTGGACCCCCTAATTTCTCTGGTAGCAGTAACAGTGCTCTGACCTTAGCAGAGGATGTGGGTAACCATAATTACCTTTCTCTTATACAGTCAGTTGCTCATATATACTCATATATACTGATGTTATATATGGTATACAACTGTAGAGTGTTAGGAGGTCTGAGGTATGAATGAACAAGATAAGTAGAATTTTACTTTGTAGTAGAAATTAAATGCCCACTAGTCAGCCATAGTTTGTTCAGTCTCTTCCCCTTTCCCCCTGACCGAAGAAATAGTCTATTTCCAAGTTTTTATAAACTTAGTGTATGAATAGTAGTCAGAAACATACTTGTAAATTACTTGTTGAAAACATTTTACTTTAACCAAAACTATGAAAGACCTTTTCCTTGGATCAAGAGTGGGGGGGTCACAAAGCAATGTCATTTAGTTTGTCATGTTTTGATAGTGGACTTCAATCTGAACAAGTTGGAATTTAAAAAATAAAATCAGCCTTTCAGTTTCATTATTATTTAATTATTCATCAAAGGGATCAGGACCAGCAGAACTTTACCTTTTGCTATTCTGCACTGGAGTTTTTATTTTTGGTTTGTGGTTAGAATGTTGGTGCTTCAGTACAGCTTCTGTGTCCACGCTGAGTCTTGCTGATTAGAAAGTCTCCTCCTAAGTAGAAAGGTGCCACGAAAGCTCAGTGGGTTCAACTGGATTCTCAGCACTTCTTTGCCTTGATTCCTGACCACACCCAGGAACATGGCTTGCATCTTCATTTATTTGGGATTCCTTTTATGCCTCAGAAAAGGAAGGCGAGGCTTTTTATACATGGTTTGCATATTTCTTCTTAGCAGTTCAAATTGTGATGTTGAAAGACCGAGGGTCAATCTGAGCCCAATCTCCAATGTGCTGGGAGATCCTGAGGTGGCAATGATGATAGGGAACGTGTCGTGGCTGGTGGCCTGATGCTTGGAGATTTTCTGGCTTATGGCAGAATCCTGGGTGGTGACTGAATAACAGGGTTCTAGAGATGGTCTGGGAAAGTTGTTTGGGCCTCAGTTAAGTGTCTGGGCTTGGGACAGAGCTTCACCTCCAGTAACGGAACAGAACGCTCAGCCAGAAACTGAATTAGGCGGCCACACATATGCTCAGTGGTAGGGTAGGGTCAGTGTCCGAGAAGGGACAGCTCAGCTCCGGTTCCCAGAGTTTTCCCAGGCACACTATATGTTGGTGGTCTTGCCACAGGATTGATTTGAGGGTTTGCCCACTGTCTCCTTTGTCAGGGTGGTTTGGAGAAATGGGTGGAACTGAGGGGATAGGTGGGTGGGACTGGTGAAACCCTAGGTCTGAGTGACATCAGAGATGAGTGACGAGAGGTAAATTGTGGTCAGCCTGTAGAATGGGCCTTACCTGGTAGCCCTGGAAGTGAGTGGCCCAACTGCGTAACCAAATGGAGACTGAATAAATAGGAAAGGGTTAGTTATATATATATTTTCGATAATATTATTGTATTCATACAAAAGGAATGGGAGGAAACTTTTAAAACCAAAGAATAAACTTGTGGTTTGGCATATGAGGACTGTACACTTTAAGGACATTTTGACCTGGACATTGTTTTTGAAGTCTGTGGCCTCCTAGCTCTCTCATTTGTATGCTAATAGTCTGGTTTCAGTAAATTCAGGAGAATAAACTAATTTTAGTATTATCCTAATCAAAGTACAGGAAGATAGATCTGCTGTAATAATGTAATATGTTATAATCCAAAGCTTAATATATTTGTATCCTGCTTTAGGCAACTATAATACATTAATAGATAGTTACATAAAAAAAATCAATTGGAGGATAGTTATTTGCTTTACAAAATTTTCATCACAGGTTCCTGTAAAACATCCCAATTTCCCTGAGGGCATTCAGAATCTAATTGGGTGCACTAATATTCCATTTGCACACATATTTATCCTGATTAATAACCACGTGAGACTTATTCATATACATTTTGGGATAAATATTCATTTTGAGTGTAGATGTGAAAATGGCAGGGTGAGGATGGCGCTGAGCGCTCTGGCTTTTCAGCAGATCGAGGCTAGTTTATTAACTGGAAGCTTCAGATAAGCCAATAGGGTGACACAGTTGCCCCCAAACTGGAATGCAATCTGAGCCTCAATTAATAGTAAGCAAGGTCCAGAATGAGGGTGTCAGATACACCCACAGACCGTTTGTGGTACTTCCTGCCCCACTTTATGGGGGACCTGACATGCTCAGTGAGTGCCTGTAGAGGCAGGTGTCAGCGATGGTGAAGGAGCTGGGGCTCCATCCAAGTCATAAAGGGTGAAGACCCAGAGGATGCTTGGCTTGAAGAGAAGGCAGTGATGATTCCTTAAAAAAGTGATGGGTTGCCCTGCTCAGTGGTTAGAGCATCGGCCTGCGGACTGAAGTGTCATGGGTTCCATTTCGGTTAAGGGCATGAAACTCGGTTGTAGGTTCAGTCCTCCGCTGGGTCAGGGCACGTGCTGGAGGTAACCAGTCGATGTGTCTCTCTCACATCAATGTTTCTCTCCCTGTGTCTTTTCCCCTCCCTTCCATTCTCTCTCTCTAAAACAAAAAACAAAACAAATCAATGGAGAAGATATCCTCTGGTGAGGATTAACAACAATAAAACACTGATGGGTTATCATATGGAAGCTGAGTTGGATTTGTTATTGTTTCAGCTTTATAATTCAAGGTAGGAATTACAGGGAGGCAGTTTCTTCTTCCTCACAGTGTATCAAGTGTTTTCTGTTTTGTTTTTTTAAAATAGGGGATTCTTGTATGAGATAAAAAGTTTGGAGGTGGCTATGGTCCTTCCACTGACTGATTAGCTTAAATTGATCCCATCTGGTAAGCTACTCAGCTCTGATTATTTGTTATTTATACTTATATATTACCTATTATGTGTCTGGAACTGTTCCAAACACTGTAAAATATCAACTTATTTCACTTAAATACAACCTCACACATTTTATAGTTAAAAAAAACACACAGTGTGATTACTGAAGCCCAGAGATGTTGACTTGTTGCACAGAGTAACACAGCCAGAGCCAGATCCCCACCCAGGCTGCCTGCCTATTTATTTTAGGAATATGTGTCTTGAGGATTACATTATGCTCAATTATGCATGTGATGGCTCCATTCTTGGCATATTGTTGAGCTTGGGCCTGAAAATGACTTTTATCTTTATTATTATGATGATTTAATTTTTTCCTTATCTGGGAAGATTTTCTGATTCACTTCATCTCACATATACATGTTTTACTAGAAAACAAAAAGGTTTTGTGTCCCCTGTGGTCTCAATCATTATAAAATCCTAATTTGGATGATTTGAATACTTCATCAGTTTAGACCCTCCCACTTGTAAATTATAGAGATTTTTAAAGGAAATGACATCTCTCACAACTGCCCCCTTCCCAATCCATGTGATTTCTTATGTCATATCTCTATGACTTGGGAGAACTTTTTTCTTCTTCTCTAAATTTGAACTCCCTGTCAGGGGGAATCTCAGTACTGGAGGGCATATGGCTTATTAAACACAGAATGTCTGCTGTTCCTTCAGTTCACAAACTCAAAAGCCTCCTCTGTTAGCAGACAGCTGTAACACACCCACACAGCCTTTCCCTGTTTGTGTTTAGTTCATGAAGCAGAAAATACGACAGGTTCTGTATCTTTCAAAACATCTCCCCCCAAAATGCTGGTTAATCCCCTAGCTTTCAAAGGCCAACAAAATTTATCTTTCTGTTGCAGCAAGAATATAGTTTCTCTTTTTTCAGTCTCATGTAGAAGCTCTTTACTGACACTATTGTTTAGCCAAGATGACTATATAATTTTTCATATGATATTAAACAGACAAGCCCTTGTTTCCGGAATATGAAACAATTTTATAAAGGAAAATGTATCAATCACCTAGTCGAAGTTCCAATTTTTTTCTTTTTTGTTTTGAACCGGTGGAATAATTTTAGATCTGAAGGAGCACTATCTTAAGT
The DNA here is from genome assembly GCF_000147115.1 of Myotis lucifugus. Classification (NCBI taxonomy): domain Eukaryota; kingdom Metazoa; phylum Chordata; class Mammalia; order Chiroptera; family Vespertilionidae; genus Myotis; species Myotis lucifugus. The sequence continues at coordinate 9,669,344 of NW_005871072.1, forward strand.
ACACAGGCAATTTTAAAATAGTTTAAATATATTTATTTCAGTGAATTATTTGATTGTCTAACAATAACACAAAATGACAAATGTATACACTCCTTTGTAGCACTGTTCATAAACTGTGTCACTTTTACCAGTTTTATTATATGTACAGATGTAACTAGACTTCCACAGACAGCAGGAAGGGGCTGAGGATTGATTGGGCTGGAAGGCCTTTTGAAACCCACTGGGGACTGGAAACACAGTATAACACAAGGGACACAGTGGACAGAGACAAGCAGTGGGGGACACTGAAGGGAAATCTTGTGACATTTGTGTCGAGAGTCATGAGTGGCACCAGTAACAGCTCCACTGGTCACCCAGATGTGGCTCTCTGGAAGGCAGCACACAGAAAGCCTGCAGCACAGGCAGCAGCAAGTGGAAGCAGCACCCGAGAGCCAGAAGATGGACTAGCACCTGGCCTGTGTGGCTCAGTGGTTAAGCATCGACCTAAACCAGGAGGTCACAGTACCATTCCTGGTGAGGGCACATGCCGGGGTTTCAGGCTCCATTCATAGAAGGGGTATGTAGGAGGTAGCCGATCAATGATTCTCTCTTGTCCCCCTCTTCTTCCTCTCCCTGAACTCAATAAAAAAACAACACAAAGACCTGGAAGGAAGAGGATCCCCTGCTTATTTTCAGGATTCAACGTATGCTGGGTAAGGTGGAAGGTTGACTGCATAGGAGCACAATTGCCAAGGCCCTAGTTTTATCCCAGGAAAAGAAATCAGGCATCAGTGGCAATGGGTGAATAAGAGTGCTGTTGTCTCTTGGTTAGTATTAAGAATAATGTAGAGCAAGCATGTCAAATTCAAAGGCTAACATGGGCTTAATAAACAAGGTTTAAGTTTCTGTGGGCCGCAAAAAAAAAACAAAAGCTTCAATTTTCATAGAAACATAGGTTTATTTCGATAGAGACATGCTGAATACAAAGGGCTGAAATAAATGAGTAATGGTTAACATAAAATAATAGAACATTTTGATAAAAATTAATATTTTTTCTTGAACATTAATTTACCAGACACTGAATAACTGCACAAATTAATAAGCATAATGCTAATAAACCTATGTTTCTTGTTCTCCAAAAGTGAAATATTTCCTATTGCACACACCAAACAAGTCAGTCCAAGACTAATGATGTGGCCATCGGCTGCTAAAATACTCGCTGCTAGTATTAGTGGAGAGAAATGGTGCGCCTGCGAGTAAGGCGCGTAAGGGAAATGAATGCAACACGATTATAGTAATCAGTCATTAGCGAATGTTGCAGTTTGTTATTAATAACTAGATGCCTGATGTATGAAATTCTTGGAAGGGGCTCGGCCCTTGAAGCCCCAGATGGCCCTCGCAGCTCCGGCTTCGTCTGGAAGGTCATCCAGAGGGGCATTCTGCTGTTCGGTCTAATTAGCATATTAGCTCTTTATTATATAGGATGATGTATAACAGGATATTGTAAAAATTAAGTCACAAAACTTTTATTAAAACGTTTTTTTTACATACTGTTATATTGGCTGGGCTGCAAAAATATTCCTTGTGGGCCGCATGTGGCCTGCTGGCCACGAGTTTGACATGCTTGATGTAGAGAGTGTGTAAATGGATGGCTGGGGAATGCTTTTGGCTTCGTGTATCAGAAGACTTGGATATGAGGTCTTAATTGTGAAGGGGTTTATTTTCATACAGGATGAAAAATCTGTGGGCGGGTTGTTGCTGGCCCTGGTTCAGGGGCCCAGCAACGTTAGTGCTGATGTCTCTGATTCTTATGGCATTTCCTTCATTGGCCAGGGAAGCCTCTTGCAGCCCAGCCATCATTTCAGGAGGAAAAAGAAGGAAGGTGCCTTCTCCTGCTGCCCTGTGTCATGTGGACATTCCAAGTGGGTAGAGGACCAGCGAAGAGGCTGGAGTAGGGTTGGGTCATTCAGCCAACAGCGCCTACCACATCATACTTTTCTGCTAACTGAGCCTTGTAAGACAGTCTCTTGAGGAGAGGTTTTTATACTCTTGTATTTCAAACACTCCAAGAAATGTTGGAAAAGGTGGGGGTGGGGGTGAGTATGAGATATCCTGTGATATTCCATGAAACTACTTTCTGAGAAATAACGAGATTAATGAATTCTGCTGCCTTGTGAGAATGATTACGATAATACATGAATAGCCAGCACATACAGTTCCCTATGTGCCAGGCTCTGATTTCAATGCTGCATATACATTACTTTTTAAAATCTTGTCACCACATCATGAGATAGGAACTAGGATTGTTATTCCCACTTTGCACACTGGACAACTGAGACCTTTGAATGATTAAAGGACCCATCCAAAATCATGGAGCTGGCAAACGGGGAAACCAAGAGTCATGCCTTGCAGTCTGGCCCGGGGCCCGTTCGCTTCACCACTGCTCTACTTGCTTTTTTAACTTTTATTTTTTAAGTATCAAAGTTGCCTCTTTCATATTATTCTAAGTTTTATAAGATTATTATTTTTCCTAATGACAACTTAATAGTCTTGAAAAGACGAAAAAGACTGTGAATACGGCACAGGCCCATCTCCAACAAGCCTTGTCACTGCTAGGAAACAATTTCTGCACAGGTGAGATGGAAAGGAGAGACTGCGTCCGAAGAGGGCGAGCCGGCAGGAGGGGCGCTGTAATCTGGTTTCACCCGTTTTAAAAAGTCCGTCCCAGATCAGGACCCGTTAGGTCGCTCAGTGTGCAGGTTAGGCTGGAGACAGGACATGTTTAGAAGGCAGGCAGTTGCATTTTCTAGCTTATACTAACCTTGGGAGTAAAACCTGCCTGAGCCAAAGGGAATTACTTCCAGCTAGTGGTTTTTTTTTTTTTCCCCTGTGTTAATGGTTTTGAATATCTAGAGTAAACAATTTACTTTTTATACTGAGGTAAATTATCACACAATGTCAACATTCATATCAACCAGTCTCTCTCACCTATCAAAATCGAATAAAAATCTGTGTGAGTTGGTCTGTGTAAGTATAAAGCAAATAACTGAACTGGTTGGTTGCTAATGAAAAAAAAAAGTCACATTTTAAACTAAAGTATTAGAATAAAGAAGAAATAGACATATATGTTTGCTTGACATAATGAGCTATAATTGGAGAAAAGCATAGTTTGCTGGAAAGTGAAGTTAGCTAGGAGCGAGAAGAAGCAGGCTCCTATTCTCAATTGGCCTTTAATTCTATGGTGCTTTTAATGCTCTTTGCATCTCATTACCCTGTCTTGATAACACTGTGGAATTTGTCATGTGGTGTGGTATGAATTAGTGCCTTCACCAGGACAGATCCGTGTCATAGGTCCATCATTTTCTTGGCCATTTGGAATCAGAAAATAGAATCTTGGCTAGAAAGGATTTATCTCAGAGATCATTTTCTCCACTACCCATCTGTAGAGATGATCTATGAAATGTTTGAATCAGTATCTAAGTAGCCATGTTGACGAGGATTCTATGGCACTGAATGTAGTTTATGTAGAATCTAAGCTGTTTTTACTTTGCATATTAGATCTAGAAAGCTGCAGGAAGTCTTTCAAGTCTAGAAATTCTCCATCTGCCTTTAGGATAAAGTCCAAGCTCCTTTGGACCTTTATCAACTAGCAAGAGGTCATTACTTCTATGGAAGAAACATCATCACATCCTGCCTCTTACTCTGCAGAACTATCCAAGCTTCTTCCACATACCCTGCTATCAGTTACCTCTTCCTTCTCCTTCATGCCTCCCCTACATGGAATATCAATCTTCATCTTTCATTTGGCTAATTCCTTTGCTAACTCCAAGGCTCAGCTCAGGCATCCCCTCCCCATCCAAGAAAGTCCTCCCTGATTTCTTCAGGTTGAGTTAAGCAGCCCCTCCATGTGTTCCAATAATGTGCTGTATGTGTGCTCTAGTGCTATATACTCTACATTGTATTAAAATGATCTGTTTATGTCTCCTCCCCCTAAGACTGGGAATAATTTATCAGTAAGGACATGTTTAGTTGTCTTTGTATTTCTGGGCCCTACTATAGGACACATGGTTAATTCTCAGTAATATTTATGGACTTTATAAAGGATAGAAAAACCACTCCTGAATTTTGCTACCGCAATATATGAGGTCATTCTATGCTGAAGGGGAATGTAATGAGCTCTGGGACTGCCCATACCCTGGGAGAAACCCTGTATGCAGAAGCCGTATGTGATTTTATGTTCACATTACAGCCCTGAGTTGGCTACAAATACAATTTGGTCAACAGCAGTCATTGGTAGCTATAGGATTTTATTTGATTAGTTTTCCTGAGTAACAATGATATGAAATGTTTCTATTTACTTCTTAGTTGATACCTGATATTATGTTGTCTTGCTTTCATTTTTGATATTTATTTTCTCTAGTTGTTTAATGTAGCCCAGTACCTGTTTATACAGCATGTTATTTTGCAACTTCTGTGTTCAGCATATG
>NW_005871072.1:9673938-9674984 GCF_000147115.1 Myotis lucifugus
CTCCTGGTGATGGATTGTTATAGCGTGAGGGCATCACGGCATGAGGGCTGTCGACTACATAGGCTTTTGTTAGTATAGATAGTTTACTATCAGAGATCTATGTAAAAACCAAACAGCACACATTTGTTGTATTTATTATGTGCAAAGCCCCATGGCAGGTAAAAGGCATGTAAGTGATGGGAGACAAGGCAAATGTACTTGGAAATTTAAGGGTGAAGTAATGGTTGCATAATAAAACAAGAACATTGGGTGGATGTTCTTGCTTTGAGTGAATATGTAGTTAGACAAGTGCTGTGCAATTAGAGGCAGGTGAGAACCCTAGGGCTGCGGAGATCTGCAAAGGTTTTGGAGAGGAGAGGCTCAATTGGGACTCTGAGAAATGGGAATGCTGCTTTTAGGCAGAACGGAGGGGGAAGGGCTCTGCAGATGGTAGGGCAGGGGGTTGGAAGAGCATAGGCCTGGCAGCTGAGGTGGTCCAATTTGGTGGGAGCAGAGTATTCTCGGAGGGCTAAGACCGCAAAGGGAGAATCTTGAAAGAAGTTATTCCAACACCAAGACTGATAAAAAGCAGGCTACTGGGTGGTGCTTCTCAAAGTTGAATGTAGCTGCAGGTTCTCCTGAGGGTCTCATTAAAATGCAGTTCTGATTCAGTTGGTCTGGAGGTAGGGGTCATAGATTCTGCATTTCTAACATGCTGCTAACCCACGGACCTCACCTCCAACACCAAGGCATTGGAGAACTAAGGGAACAACTGTGAAGATTTAATTGGAAAAATTCTTAATGACATGCTTATTATATAACTGACTATTTCAGGGTTTCACAGAGCACTTCAGAGGCGTGAAAGAGTTACAGTCTCCAAAGGTGCATGATATTCATCCAAGGAGTCTCAGACAAAGTCTACACTTAGTGGGTAATGATGCAGTTCCACGGAGAATCAGAAATTGGCTTGGTTTTTATAAATATCATTATACTAGTAAGATATATTTTACTGAATGTTAGGCGAATTTAAAAACCTGGAGTAATTACTTGTTTCAGTCCAACTGGGG
>NW_005871072.1:9675501-9735716 GCF_000147115.1 Myotis lucifugus
TGGGAGTTAATAATTTTTAAGGCTTCCAGAGGATTCAAATGTGCCTGCAGGATTGAGGTCTACTTGGTTAACTGCTCAGATGGTCTAACACTGAATTGAAACGTTGCAACTAGGGATTTGGGCTAACACACTGTGAGCTTGGCAGGATTGGAACCAGAGTTGGTGCTGAGAGTCTGCAATCTGAGAGGCAGAACGCCTGGGCCCCACCTCCATGTGGTTCTAGTTCCCTGGGGAAGCTGCAAACACATGGGGGTGGTGTGAGAGGTGTGCTGGAGACTGGGGCACTGGTAACTAGGGAAGCAGGCAAAGTAACCAGTGACAGGGATGTGGGAGCAGTTGCTAGGGGGAGGCAAGAGCATCCTGGCAGATGGTGCCTGACATCTCCATGGTGTGAGCTATTTTTCACAGGCCAAGCTTGTTCTTGCAATACAGTCTTCAAACCGCCATCTCGGGTGGGCAGTTCAGGGCTCAGAGCCTTTGATGTGGACAGGCCCCATGAAGATGGGGTCTGCGGATGGAGAACAAACAAGCTTCTAGGGGGTTCTACACAGTGGAAGAGGGGGCTGCTACGACAGAGGAGGAGACACCCAATGCCAACTTCACATGCGTGCTAATCTTCCTTAGTGACGCTGTGGTGAGTCCATACTCAGTGCCTGAGGCTGTGCCAGTATATGCTGCTCATTCATAAAACACAGGTCCTGGTTTCCACATTCTTGCCATGAGCTGATGGTGTAAGGCCTGTGCCAGGTATTTGTTAGGTTTTAATGAACTTGCTATTGGAATACACCAAGGTCAGAGATTTGGTACAGGGCAAGTTTTTCAAAACAAAGTGAAACTAGATAGCTTAGCTTAGTTCTTTTCTTTTGAGTTGTAGATATGTTATTTCATGTAAGAAATAAGTTCTTATTTTTCTAAGATTTATGGTGGCAAGCACTAACAATATATTCATATCTACCAACACTGTGGAAGTGAACTTGAGGACCCAGCTCCAGTGTCCGCCGGCACCCGCATGTGTGGTGATGATGACGTGGGCCCTACTGAAATAAGAGAGGTGCAGCTGCCATGGAGCAGATTTGATGTGTTGGCTCTCCTCTGGGGTCCCAGGAACAACAATCAAACGGGCAGAAAGATAAAGAAACGCACTTTCCAAGCTGTGGAGGAGGTAGGCAAACAAGTGATTATCTGCTCTCAGTTTGAGATTGAAATAGACACCAGCCTTTATTCTTAGCAAAAGGCTTTGGCTTGTAAAATAGGTTTTTTGCAGAGATTCATGGGAGCCCTCCTAACATGGACCCTCGGTCTGACATCTTCTGGAGGTGGGGAGACAATATCTGAGACTTTGGTTTGGTGGAAGGATTGCGGCCAGGAGCTGAGCTGCTGCTGTCCACCTCATGCCCTGCCTTTGTCCTCGGATGTGTGGGGGCCTCCTGAAGCCTGGGCATGGCCATAGCACAGCCTTGTTGGGTTGGGGTGGAGGCTGGGAATGGACAGTTAGGCTTCAGGTGAGGAAGGCCAGTTTTGATGAAAAATTTTAAGGATGTGAAGAAAAATGGGTGGGATTTGTCTATCACATTTACAGCCAATGGTAACCTCAGTAGTCCCTTGGTTATGAGGCCTTGGCTATTCGTTTATTTATTTATTTATTTATTTATTTATTTATTTATTTATACTATATTTTTATTGATTTCAGAGAGGAAGGGAGAAGAAGAGAGAGAGATAGAAACATCAATGATGAGACAGAATCATTGATTGGCTGCCTCCAGCAAGCCCTTCACTGGGGATCGAGCCCGCAACCCAGGCATGTGCCCTGACTGGGAATTGAACCATGACCTCCTGGTTCACAGGTTGACGCTCAACCACTGAGCCATGTTGGCTAGGCAGCTGCTTTTTTTAAAGAATCAGTTCTTCTGCCATGCAGGCCTAGACAAAGCCAGGTTACAGAGAATCCCCCTTCTACTTTTATTGAAGCACTTGATTCTTCGTATTAAAATCTGTTACCTGGGATAAGGTGTGACTAATAGAGTTAAAGTGTCTCTCTCAGGGATTACTTTGAACAGGAATCCAAACCCTAGGCCACAGATTAATTCCAAATCAAGTAAGGAGGGGCTTTCACTATGCTGGCTCCCCGTTCCTATCACTTGGAAAACTCCTCCCAGGGCAGAGGGAGGAAGTGAGACCAAATCACGCTGCTTGTTTTTATGCCAGAGCCTTTGTGGATTATGGCACCACGCTCCTTTCCCTTCTTGTGCCAATGGAGACCTCCTTTTCTCCTTCTTTCCTACACCCAGTTCTTTGAGAAACTGGGATCTTTCCTAAAATAAATCCAGTGAATCCTATCTACCTAAAGTGAGGTCATGGAGTCCTGAGACCCCTTAAAGAAAGAATCCATTCGGGGCTTCAGGGAGTGTGTAAATCCCTGGAACTGCAGGTAAATGTTTTTGTTTTTCCCCCCAAAAGATTCTCAAAAGCCTCTGCAACACCTCCCACACCTCCCCTTACTCCCCACCAACAGCTGAGATGCTCCATGGTGGCACTTCAGGAGGCAGGTAGTGGATGGAAGAACTTATTTGAGGTCTCTGGGGTCTTCTCAGTGCACAGATCCCAGGGGCCAGGGTCAGTGGGCAGGTCCTGCTGGTACCTACTGATGCACAGTCATCCACTAGTGTCCTTCCGCAGCGGTTCTCTGTCAAGTGTGGGTTCAGCATTAACACTGTGAGTCTCTTAATTGAGCCTCACAGCAGCCCTGGGAATCCCCAGATTGATGTCTGAATTATTCAGCACTCTTTCAGTTGCAAGTTAGTTTAAACAGAAGAGAATATTTATTGGCTCTCTATTTTGGGGGATGAAGTGGACTTCAGGGATGATTCAGCTAATGCATCAGGAATTGTTTTTTTCTCTGAAAGATGGAGATGGCTGCCAAGACTGCAGGCTTCTATTTTGCCAGTTTAATAACCACAATGTAAAGACTTTCCTCGCTTCCCCCCCCCCCCCCTCGCCCTTCCTTCCTTCCTTATCTGCTAGCTCTAGCATCTGTCCTAGAGAACACTTTCATCAACAGTGTGTCGTCCATGCTTCCTGCCTGTGGCCAGGGAGTGAGGTATTCTGATTGGTCAGGCTTGGGGGACATGCCTACTTCTGGTGCTGGGGGGAGATGGTCGACTTTTCTTAAAATCTATGGACTGCGAATAGAAATGAGGTTATTTCATGAAAGAAAACTAGTGCTGTTACCAAAAGGAAAGGGAAGGAAGGTGGGCAGGCAAAAGCAATGGATATCTACCACAAAACCTTCCAGATTAGGTATAGGTACCATTTGAGATACGTTTTTATAGAATTTTTTAGAGAGAGAGGAAGGGTGAGGGATAGACAAATGGAAACATCAATGATGAGACAGAATCATTGATCAACTGCCTCTTGCATGACCCATACTGGGGATTGAGCCCACAACCTGGGCATGTGACCTGACCAGGAATCGAACCCTGACCTCCTAGTTCATAGGTTGACGCTCAACCACTGAACCACACCAGCTAGGCAGGTACATTCACCATTTTAGAGATGGAAAGGAACTTGGAACATTTTATAGTCAAGAAGGGATTTATGATTCCCCAAAATTGTTTGAAAACAACATGTTTGGCTCATGTGTAAGATGTGCCTGTCACAGAGAGAGGGTCCATGTCTTGTACCAGCTTCTCAGCTAAGAACCACTGATGGAGTCTCTTCGTTTTTCAGAGAAGGAAACTAGAGCTGGGAAACTCTAGGTGACTGGTCCTAGGAGATGCTCTGTCCAGCATTTGTCAACAACCTCCGGGGTTTCTAGCAGGACGCTCATCTCTGGACACTCTGTTAAAAATAGGTCTCGTTGATCAACTACATTTGGAATCACTTTGCACAGTATCCACTTTCGGAGGTTCATATGCATTTAGGCATCTTAAAAGCTCTGAAATTCCACCCTAAAGAAATATGTATAACCCAGAAACCTATTTGAGTCACCTCCCCCGCCTCCCCCATGAGCCACCTGTGACTCTTCGGGAAACTGTGCTGTGTCACTTTGCCTCTCCTTTAGGCTGCAGAGTATCCCCTGGGTCCTGTTGGGTATCCAGGACACCTAATTTCCAGTGCTGTGTGCTCCCTATTTATCTAGTTCAGTTTCGGAGATCTGAGGACAGCCACTTTCTAATTTGTGGAAGCTTTCCCCACTGCACCCTCCTGAGTTTTATTATACCTCAGTGGCTCCAGCAAAGCCATTAGACAAATGCTTCTGGCTCACTCCTGGAGGGAAAGGATGGCCACAATCCAGTGCCAGGCCCGCAGTGGGCCCTGGTAAGTGTCATGTGGCCAGGGCACAGGCAGGGTCCCCAGGGTTGTTCTGTATTCCCAGGTGTGATTGACAGCAAGTATTTTCCTTATGTCACCCCAACTTTAGTGGGCATATATCTATCTCCCCTTTGTTGGGCCCTGAGGGAGTGTAAAGTTGTAGCTTTCTGGCAAAGCTGCCCAAATGACATGCCTATAATATCTGGCCTTCTCTTTGCTCCTTTCCTGTTATTGATCACTAGTCAATTACAATGGCATCAGGAGAATCAGGTATACTTACAATGGGGACATAGAGACAATACTTACGGATCCATTTTTGCCAACCCTTTTGGCCTATAACCAAACTTAGGAATTCTTCTCAGTTCCCTGGTTTAACTTGACTGGGGCCAGATTGAATAAACATTGATCGGTCTGCCCACACATGTGTACACTGTCTATGCTCCTTCCTTTATGGTTTTTTCTGTTCCAGAGAGGAATCCTGTGCCCTAATATAACCCCTACCCTTGCAATTCACACAAAGAGGTTGGTGGCTAAACGTGGCCTGCCCTGGTTCTCACATTTCAAACAAGGACTTTGTCTCAGCAGAGGAACATGAGGGGCTTTCCTTCAGATTTACTAAAATGGCCTTCTTACCATCTCTGCCATTTTTTTTTTTGTACAAATTGCTCCTGTTTGGAACAGTATAGAGATTTTAATGTGGCTGCTCTATGGTTATGAGTCTTCAGGATAAGGGATCAGATTAAGAGGGGAGGGGAAGGGAAGGGAATCTGGTAAGTGTAGCACTGGCAGTATGAGCAGGGACTGGGTATGGGGTGGGCATGGAGTGGGCATGGATAGAGACCAGGAGAGGCCAGTGTCCAGAATGGGAAGGTAGAGCAGAGTGAGGAGGTCTCTAAGTTATAGACTTGCCTGTGCTTTACCTCACTGAGTATATGATATATATCCTGCATTCCAGAGACTGTGGTAAAGCAGAAATTGTCCTCTAAATAGCTGACTATGGGGGAAAGGGGTTAGCTTGTCACCTCTGGGCAGAAAACTGAGGGGGTATTTTGAGTTGAATTCCCCCGCCCCCCCCAAAAAATGTTGAAGTCCTAACCCTCAGTACCTCAAAATGTGAACTTATTTAGAAATAGAGATTTTAGAGAGTTAAGGTCATTAGGGTGGGCCCTGATTTAATACAATGGGTATCCTGATAAAAAGCGGGGGGGATTTGAACGTAGGGACCAATGTGCTCAGAGGGAAGACTGTGTGAAGAGACACAGGGATGATGCCACATGAAGATGGTGGCGGAGATTAGAATTATGCTGCTACAAATCAAGGAATGTCTGGGCCTACCAGAGCTGGGGAAGGCAAGAAAGGAGCCTTTCTCTCTGGGTTTTAGAAGAAGCATGGCCAAACTGACACCTTGATTTTGGACTTCTTGCCTATAGAACCATGAGAGAATAAATGTTTGTTGTTGTAAGTCACCCAGTTTGAGGTACTTTGTTAGGGCAGCCCTAGGAAACTAACCTCAGGGGAGAAGGTAATTACATCTGCTAAGACTTCCTCTGTGCCAGGCACTAGGATAAGGGCATTCATAGTCAGTGCTTCTTTTCATCCTCCTGGGAGGTAGGCATTGTTATGGTAACTGGGGTTAAGGAATTGCTCAAGGACATTTAATTAGTAGGCAGCAGAGCCTGGGGTTTCAAACCAAAGCCAGCTCCTCTCACCACAACACAGCTCTCAATTCCCTGGGTGGTGGTAATGGAATTGATGGTGAACCTGGGAAGTTTTCAATTTGAGGTCACCATGGGAATTTGGTCTGAGATTTTACTACTTAATAATTACAGTGCTCACTAGCCTCTCCTTTGCGCATCTGAAATTGTCATCCTCTGCTCTGTTACACTGGATTGAAAAATCTCTATTCTGCCTCATTACAATTTTCCACATCTATTTTCACCCACCTCTCTGGGTTTTAATACCTCCTGAATCAGTTCCTAGCCTGGGGCAGGACACATATATATTTCAGGAAATGTCTAGGAAAAGAAAGTTTTGATTTGAGAAACACAGTGATGAACTAGTATTATCACAGATCTAGTAGCTTTGTTATTCTTTGTACTAACACCTAAACTTTTGTTGTTAGGAAAGTCTAACCTGGAATGGAAGAACATAGGGGCATCAGCCTCATTATCTTCATAAAAAATAATTTGTTTATTGCATTGAGCCTTGTTCCTGTCTGGAAATGGTTCGAAGCAAGTTAAACAGGCGTGGCCTTCATTTGTGTATGTATTTCAATTATTTAATAGGCTCTAAATTCCACAAATAGTTTAAAGTAGACTAACGAAAGTAAATACACAATAAACTAATGCTATATGAATTTTAAAAATAATAAAAACAAGGGGTAAAAATTATTTTAGTAGATATCAGGATAGGAAGAAAATACAAAATGCTCACATGCTACGTGGATCTGATCAGAAGAGAGAAACCACAGTTATTTGAATATTGGAAAGGTTACTATAAAGAATTATTAAAGATAACAGGGCATTGAAGCAATAAGGGGTTGCTTGGGAAGAAGTAACGAGAACTCTACAGAATATCAGAATAGCCGAGAAAACAAAAGAGCAGGCACTATAGTGAGGGCTGAGCTGGAGCAGGAAGGACCCCCCTCCTCCCCTACCCCAGAGCTGCGATCAGACCTCCTTGGGGAGGGCGCAGCGGCAGCTGACTGGATAGCGGAGAAATCACTGAAATGCTGTGCTGTGAGAATTATCCAGAGATGCTCTGTGAAAATTAAAAATGTTTAGAACATATTCCTTCTGTAGAGAGCATGATTAAGTTCACAATATGAAATGGAGCCTCTGCAGCCAGCTTGCCTGGGCTTAAACCTGGGTCTGTCCCTTCCTTGCTGTGTGACCCTGGCTGAGGTACACAGGCTGCCCATCTGTAAAGTGGGGATAACGGCATTTACTTGATGCAGTTGCCATAAGGATTTGTGAACTCTTGGGATGTACCTAACACTTAATCAGCACCAGCCAGATAAATATCAGACCAATGTTCCCAGATTAATGAGAGCTGCTGAGGGTTTTAGCTCTGTTCCTGCCAGCATGCGTGCTGGGGAAGAATCAACTGCTGACTTCTTCCTCCCTGGCTCCTCTAAGAAAGATGTCCTACTTGAGAAAATGCACAAATGTCAGCATGTGGAGCAGGGCCATGCTAATAAGCAAGGGCATCCGTAGTCACTTAGATAGATACACACTCTGTGGAGTAAATATAAAATCACATAGCTTCATTGACTTGCCTGTAGTGTGCAAAGCCTTATGTGAGATTCTATGTGAATTCCAAGAAGTCTAACAAAGCATCTAGGCCAGTGGTTCTCAACCTTCCTAATGCCGCGACCCTTTCATACAGTTCCTCATGTTGTGGTGACCCCCAATTTCATTGTTACAAATTGAATATAATTAAAGCATAGTGATTAATCACAAAAATAATATGTAATTATATATGTGTTTTCTGATGGTCTTAGGCGACCCCTGTGAAAGGGTCGTTCGACCCCCAAAGGGGTCGCGACCCACAGGTTGAGAACCGCTGTCTCAGACCCATCTCTCACTTTCCCAGGAGCTCCCTGGTTTTAACCACATTATCCTGCACTTTTCTCAGGACCTTTGCACTTCCTGTTCCCTTTGCTAAAAGGCTGATTTCCCCTTGCCCTTATCTTCCTCACCTTGTTCAGGTGCCTCCCTTCTCACCGTCTTCAGGTCTCTGCAGCCAGACCCTTCCTTGATCACCTGTTTAACATAGCACAGCCCCACCCAAGCAGCGTCCCCTTCTCTGCTTTATTTATTTCTTGTATTTCCCTGCGTTAGAATATAAACTCCAAGAGATATCATTGTAATAAACCCAGGTATTAATAACTGGTAAAGAGTAAAGGGAAGGCCAAATTTTATAGACATTCATTTGCACACCTTTACCAGAAAGCTGCAGCTTAACACTCCCCAGGAAGCCACTGGACTGGACAGAGGGAGAATAGACGTATGTCTACTAAGATCTGGGTGAAATAGGGAAGGCACTTGTCTGTTGGTCACACCTGGAAACAGGTCATTGGCCAGAGTTGGTGTGGCCACTACAAGGGCATGAAGATTTGAGATACTTAAGCTCCTAAACAAAGGAGTTCTCTCTCTTGCCTCTTGCACTCCTGGCTGTGGGACTCTCATGCTCCTGCATCTGCCCACATGGCCCAAAGCCATGTGGGCCCCACACAGTGGACTGATGGACTGCAACTAGCCTAGTGCCATACTGGACCCAGCTCACCATGGGACAGAAATTCTGGAGACTGGTTTTGCCTCTAGTTCTACTGAATTCCCAGCTGCACACTTTCCAGGATGGATTAAGGGAAATGGGACTTTTCGAGATATCAGTGGGGAAAGGGATCCTCAACTTCCACTGGTGGATACTCCACTTTCACCAATCACAGTAAGACATATTTATGCATAAATAAATAAATAAATAACAAAAGACACAAATAAGAGTTGGAGACAACGATAGAAGGTATGTCATGTGGTACATGATCATCTGATAAATGGATTATGAAGACAGTGGCTACCACTGTAGTTTGAAGCAGAGAACAATTTTTTCCTATTGGGGTTATGAAGGGCAATAGATGTGGGATCAGAGCTGTGTGTTTAAGGAGGTAGGATTTGGGTAGGCAGAGTGCATGGCGAATGGCCCTGCAGGAATGTGATATGAGCAACAATGCCCAACGTGAAAGCATAGGGTGGATTTTGGAATGGGAAGCAGGATCCAACCAGTGTGGTTGTAGTAATGCAGAGAGTTTTGGAAGTTAAGTGGAGACATGCTAAAAAGGCAGATTGGGTCCTGTTATGAAAAACTGAATGGTACAGTTTGCTCTTTTTCCTGAAGGCTGGGAGGTATTTTTGTTACCACTGGGGATATTTGAGTCTACATATTTGGCCTTTCTTATTCTCTTAGCAAAGATAGAACCTAATTTCTAGGCAGCACAGCTTTATCTGAAGCATTGCTTTGGGCAGCAGAAGCGGTACAGCATTTTGGTAACAGCGGTGTCCCCCAAGGGCTGTGCTCCATTCTTTTTGGCTGCCCAATATTTGTAAGTAGAACCTATGAATGCTGTGCCCATGATTGGAGAAATCCTCAACTAAGAACTACCAGTTAGGTACCCAGCATCCCTCCAGTTAGGACACAGGTGTGTGACTTAGACCCCACCAACCACACTTTGAACTGGAGGCTGGTGAAGCCAACGATGGTGTGAGCTCCATTTGGACTGGTATAGTGGTAAGAGCACCCAGGTTCTGGAGACCGTGTGGGAGAGGGCTGGGGTAGCCT
Organism: Myotis lucifugus; assembly: GCF_000147115.1. Classification (NCBI taxonomy): domain Eukaryota; kingdom Metazoa; phylum Chordata; class Mammalia; order Chiroptera; family Vespertilionidae; genus Myotis; species Myotis lucifugus. The sequence continues at coordinate 9,685,150 of NW_005871072.1, forward strand.
GGTGCGCCCACATTGGCAGTGTTTGTTGTGTGGGCCTATCTCTCTGTAACCACTGGACTGATTAAGTATGATTTGAGGAATTTTCTTGGCTGCTTAGCTCCCAAACTTACAGATGGCTTATCTAAAGATCACGTGTGCTAATCTCCTTTAATAATACTTTATTCTGCCTAAGCTATTAGGAAATGGTTTTGAATTACCTAAAATTAAACTAACACAGCAAGGTGCTCAGGGGTCAGAGGGGGATAGGCACTCTGAGTATCTTGTCATCACCGTAGGGAACACCCACACTTTTTAAACACCCCATGCCCTCTCTGTCCCCCTTCCCCTGACCTTCTGAACAATTTGTAGATCTAGGTGCCTTGACAAGTAAATCCACTTAGGTGTTTCTAGACCTTTTGGTGCCTCAGGTCAGCTGTCTTGCCACCTTTATAGCATGAGTGATCAGTGCCTCCACATTAATGTGTCATATTATTGGACACACTTGATGCACTCTATTGAGCACATAGCGTGTGGATCTCAAACTCTGAACTCAGGGCTCTTGATGATTTGGAACTTCTAGCGTGTAAAAGTAATCGAGTGAGTGGACAGATGTGCAGGAAGGAGGATCGAAATGGAGAGAACGACAAAGCGTCTGCAGTCATTCGGTGCCTGAAGTAGAGTGGAAAGTGAGAAGGGTCTCATGATTAAGGTCTCATGTTGGGTTCTTGCCGCGTGACTCAGTTGGTTGGAGTGTTGACCTGTGCACCGGGGTTGCAGGTTTGATCCCTGGTCTGGGTGCTTATGGGGGGACAACCGATTGATGTTTCTCTATCGCATTGATGTTTCTCTCTCTCTCTCTCTCTCTCTCTCTCTCTCTCTCTCTCTCTCTCTCTCCAATATCCTCAAGTGAGGGTTAAAAATAAAAAGGATCTCATGTGAGGTGGAAGCATGAGCAAAAGGAGACGAGAAGAATTTGGTACCAAAGGCAGGCCCAGGTGTGCCTCCTACCCTGCTCCTTCCGGGATCCTCTTTGTTGTGAGCACAGAACCCACGCCCCCAGCGAGGGGCCAGCCCACTATGAGCCCTTGTGCCAAGGACTCAGCTTCTCACTCTGGTTTTCTTTGTCACTCCACTGTCCTGGCAGAAGTCTTTGAGGGAAAGAATTGCCATCTGGCTGCTTTTATCAAAACAAGTCTACTTTTATTTTTAAACAGAGAAATCTCAGTCAAGAGGGCCAAAGGTCAGGGCCATCAGCTGGGGGTCTGAGAAGCTACGCATTCTGGGCTTTATGGCCTTTTGTGGGAATGGCTGCTCTGAGAGGGAGCTCCTTAGTGGAGTCTGAGAAATTGCCCTAAGCAGACTTTGGGAAGAAGACAATTAGAAAAAGCCCTCTAACCAGCCCACCAGCCAAATGACTGGGCTGGGAGAAGTTGGCAGCCTACTGCCTTCATTAAGGATCTGGAGGCAGAGAGGTGGACGTGAGGCCTAAGAACACATGCTCGCATGGAGTACTATCCTTATTTAGTTTTTTTCCCTATTAGGTATATGTTCTCAATGATCTAATTTTTACTGTGCTAAAATATGCATAAGATACAATTTACCATTTTAACTATTTTTAGGTGTACACTTTGGTGGAATTAAGTACATTATTTACATTATTGTGCAAACATTTCCACCATCCATCACGAGAAATGAAACTCTGTGTCCATTAAACCCTATTTCCTCATTCTCCTCTCCTCCCAGCCTCTGATAACCACCATCCTTTCTATCTGACTACTCTAGTTACCACATGTAAGTGGAATTATACAGTATTTGTCCTTTTTGTGACTAATTTATTTCACTCAGCAAATGTTCTCAGGGTTCATCTATGTAGTAGCATGTGTCAGAATTGTTTTCCTTTTAATGCCAAAAATATTCCATTTTCGGTATATACTACATTTGTTTATCTAGTCTTCTTTTAATAGACATTTCAGTTATTTTCACCTTTTTTTGCTATTATAAATAGTGCTGCTATGAACACAAGAGTGTAGATATCTGAGTCCTTGCTTTCATTACTTTCGGGTGTGTGCTTAGAAGTGGAGCTGCTGAAACACATGGTAATTTTATATTTAATTTTTTGAGTACCCACTGGTGGTCCCTAGTAATATTTTTAATACACCTTCTTATTAAGGAAAATTTAAAACTCAACAAAATGGAAAGACTAGGCTACTGAGTTTTTGTGTGTCCATTTGGTTTCAGGAGTTGTTTAGGATGATTGTGTGGTGTGCGGTGTGGGTCAATGTATTAATTCAGCAAACCTTGATTGAGCAGTAGAGTGTCAAATGGAGTCAGACACGATCCTAGCAGCTGAGGCAACCCTGGGTGGTGCCGATGAAAACCTGCAGCTCTAATCTGTACTCTGGGAGCATGACTGAATGACAGCCCCGTTGCTGACCCTCTGGGTTACCATAGCCTTTGTGCTGAGTGCACACTTTTGGTGGGCTGTTACCAGCATTGTGGGGGTGCTATTGCTGTCGGTGAGGTGCAAGACTCGTCCAACAGTGACTTTGACTTCAAGGACTTTCCATTACCCCGGCTGGGTCTTTCTGAGAACTGCGCTGTGATCTGAGGCTCTTCCCACCCAATTTTCCTTCCTTCTCCCTCCCCGTTCTCAGGAGTCAGACTTGCATCTCTCTCTGAAATCTCACCTCTCTAGCTCCCTCCCCTTGCTCTCCCACAGGTATTTCCCCAGTAACTCTCTCACACACCCAATCCTGTCTGCTTCTTGGAGAACTTATGCCAACAAACTTGGGCCACAGTCTTGAGGCCTTTATTGCAAACATCCTGGGAAGCCCAACCTCATGACTCAGATTCAGCTTCTTTTCCTCAATCTGGTCCCAAGCCATTTGGTCCCTAAACTTACCGTAAGTCCGTTGTATGTGTATCAGGCATTAAATTGTGAGACTTTTCACATCTCAGAAATGCAAACAGCCTGGGTAGTGTAGCTCAGTGGTTGAGCATCGACCTATGAAGCAGGAGGTCATGGTTCAATTCCCGGTCAGGGCATGTGCCCAGAATGCAGGTTCAAACCCAGTGGGGCGGGGAGTGGGCAGCTGATCAATGATTGTCTCTCATCATTGATGTTTCTATCTCTCTCTCCCTCTCCCTTCCTTTCTGAAATCAATAAAAAATATATTAAAAAAATTTTTTTAAAGAAAGGCAAACAGTTTGAATTTCAAGATGACCCATCCCTGCCTTAAATCTCCTTCAGCCCACACCACCAGGAATGTCTCACTGGCCACCTTTCCTGCAAGCAGAAATCTTTCTTATGTTGTTTGACTGTCTTTCCCCCTTCACCCAACTTATTTTTCACTGTTCACCCCAGACCTGAAATGTATGTGTACCCCTCATGCAGAGGAGTTTGATCTCTTTTTCTCTTTCTCCTTACAGTCAGACTTGTTGGGACTCATCTTTCCTGCCAACATTTACCTATCTAGGTATTTCTTAAAGAAAGAAAACTTCCTATCTGAGTGGGCTTCTAATATCAGCTATTAGAATATGTGTTTCAAGCCCCATTACCAGATAGATAGATAGGTAGATAGATAGAAAAAATCAAAAGTGCAATAGGTGCTATGATAGAAATGCCTATTGGATAGTGTGAGCCACAAAGGAGGGCATGTTAGATTTCAACTGGAGGTGGGGTGTGGAATATACTAGAAGCAGAAATCCCAGCTGGGATCCTACTTGTTGCAGTTGACTGGGGCAGAAAGTGGGGAGCCATGGGGTGGGCAGTAGGGGCTGGAGAAGAATGGAAGTGGAAGCACTAAGGAAGGCAGCAATATGAAAAATCATTGTAATCACGAGAGATGATGCCTGTGTAGTTATTATGTGCCAGATACCATTCTATTTTCCATATAACTCAATGAATCTGAACAAAAGGAGGGGGGACTAGCCTCACTTTGCAGATCAAACTCCTCTGCATGAGGGGTACACATACATTTCAGGATTGGGGTGAACAGTGAAAAATAAGTTGATTCAGTACAGAAAATAATGAGGCACAGAGTGAGTGACCAAGCAGCTTGTCGGGGTTGCAGTGGGAGTAAGAGTCAAGGTTTGGCCTTAGGCTGGCTCCAGAGAGTGTGCCCTTCCCCACACGTCTCCCCTGAAGCTCTCGGACCACGTGGCAGGACGGGTAGCTGTTTGGATGTGGGTATTAGAGAGGAGGAATGGTCAGAGTTCCTCATCTTAGAAACTGGCTCACTAATCTTCTCATTTAACCTAAAATGCAGATATAATAACATTATTACTAATGCTTACTGTAATGTAAAAGAGAACATTCAATATTTGTTGAAATCCAGCATCATTTATTTTAGCAGATGCTATCAATGACATGTGTTATTTATCTGTTGCACTACCATATACAGGGAAATGATGGGCATTTCTGCATTTAACTGTCATGCAATTTTCAATGCCCCCATCCCATACAGCTCATAACTGACTCAACCTTTCCCCCCCCCCCGAATTGTAAGGAAATGTCTTCACTAAAGGGTGTCATCTTTTCCTGCAATTAAAAACAGAATAAAGGTATCTGAGTCAAAACAGCTCATTCTTATTCTTTTCCAGTTCTCATCTCTCTGAGCTGTGGAATAAAATACCAAAAATGACAAGAGATGGTTGAAATAGGAGTCTGTGGATTGATTTCTGTGTCCTATTTCTAAAGCAAGCTAGAAAGTGTTCCTATTAAAGTAGATTTTCCTTTTCAGAAACAAGCTTCTTAGAAGATTGTAAGCTATTGACATACAATTACTTAAAGTGTACAATTATTTTAAAAGTAAAAGAAAATAGTTCCAATTTATAAATTTCCTAAGCTATTCCTTTAAAGTCTTATTCATTTTGCCTGGAAGTACTTAGCAAACCATGAATGAAATAAAAAGAAACATCCTAAATGAAGATGGGTTCAGAACAACAGCTATTGGTCCGGGATGTGTGATATATTGATTCAGTACAGAACATCAACTATGTGTTTTCTTTATTTACAATCATGTAAGTCTGATTGCTTTAGAAGCTGAAGATAATTTCAGACTCTTGTAGAAAACCTGGGGGGAAAGTTTCATTTTAAAAGCCAGCATCTGAGTGCCTTCTGGAAACAGTCCAATCCGGGTGTGAAGGTGCCTCCACGGTTCTTACCTTTATTATCTCTGGCCTGTTTCATACTCAGACCTCATCGATGGCTGTTGCTGTTCAGTGAGTGAGGCCCTGTAGCATCAGTGTGCTTGGCAACGGCACACAGAGCCTTCTCCGAGGAGGCAGAGACGTGTAGCTGGCTGGCCAGGGGGACTGGGCTCTCTGCGCCAGCTTCCCTCACTGAGTGTTATGCTCAGCATGTCATTGGGGAAACCACTAGCCCACGCACTTGACATGAAGGTTTTGTTGACTTCTTTCTCCAACCTGTCCATTTGGCTCCGAGCTTGGTGAATTATGACTGAGAGTGGTTGGTTCTCCGTTGTGCAGAACAGGTGCTGCTCCTGTTTGCTAAGAGGTGCTCTTCCTAAGGCAAATGCCCCCTTCTGCCCTCACTCATGCCCTGGGAGAGAGGACATCGTAAACTCTTACCTGGTGCTACCAGAGAAAACCAGTTCTCAAAGACTCTGCTTTCCACGTTTACTGAACCCTCTACTGCAGCCCTTTGTGAAATCTCTATGGATAATTTTAGTGAAGTGTTCTGGATGCTTTTATAGGATAGAGTCTCAAGGCTTTTTTTTCTCCTCCCCCCTCCCCTCCTCTTCCTCCTTCACTTCCTCCTCCTTTCTCCTCTCCTTCCCCTTTTTCTTCTTCATCTTCATTGTAGAGCTCAAACATTCATTAAGAACCCAATTCTGGGTAATATGGTTAATGCTAAACCATCTAAATTCCTCTGTCTATGATTATAACCTACAGTAGACACTATAAGTTCTGGTATGGGCACAAACTTATAGAACTTACAGAAAGTTGAAACCAACTTGATATCAGCCAGCATGGGGAGCTCATTTGAAAAGTAGGTCCATGATCAGCATATCTGGAGGAGATATGTAGGTGTGAGAAGGTACCTCGAGGAACAGGAGGTAGATTGACTTTCTCTCAGTATTCCAGGGGACAGTGATAGTAAAGCCCACCTTTGCTGAGTCCTGGTGGTCAAGGAGAGTGGTGGGGGTGGGTGTACTGGGTTCCCTATGTGCTCAGCTTTAAGGAGAGGAGGGATGAGTTGATAGGTGTGCTTTGACCAGCTGCACCCGAGATGGGTGGAAGGAGCAGTACCATGGAAAGATCCCAGGTTTGAGACTTAGGCCTGGACTTCAACTGTTACCTGTTCAAGCCCAGGTGACATCTGGAACAACAAAAATTCTTAACCTCAGTTTATTCATCTATAAAATGGGAAGAATGACATCTATTTTGCCTGATGTATTTGAGATCTCTGGCATGTACCACAAAAAATGATTCCTGTTATCTGAGAACATAAGAAATTAAGTAATAACATCTGGAGGACCCACATGAAAAATTCTGGAGACTTGGATTTCAGCATTTCCTAAGGATGGCATGGCCCTGGGTTAAAATATAGGTGTGTGTTTTTTTTTTGTTGTTGTTGTTGCTATAAGTAGATCCACAATCTAAAGAAGATGAAACTGTGCTTTTATTTTTAAAATCTCAAAATCCTGTTTTAAAATGAGTTAATGAGACGGTTTCTGTCACAGGCAGAAAAATCCATCTTGTTTCACACTAGCTTTTGAGCAATGCCTGTGGAGGACGGAGCCCTCTGCAGTTGTGGGTTACCTTAAAGCCCTAGACACTCTATCTCTGCATATTTTCTGCTCTGCTGGACCACAGCTTCCCTTTGTAAGTTTCCACATGTTCCCGCTGTAGCTGCAGGCTGCCCTGGCTGCCAGAGAGAGGCCTGGGCCCACAGGGCTCTTTCTGTGTGCCCGGGGAGGAGCTGAGTTCTGTTCTGCCCCAGGGCATTCAGAGCTGGCACGCTGTGACTGGGGCATGCTCCCAAGCAGGTTACCAGATGCCTTGTGCAGAGTGTGGGCAGAACAGATGAAAGCGGCACGATCTCTGATTCAGAAAACCCATGGGCTAGATGTTCTCAAACTCACACTCCAAGATCCAATTTACTTCCTGTCTCTTCTCATCCTGTGCACAAGGAGACAGTGAGGAGTGGTAGATGGAGAGTCATCAGGAGACCTGAATTCTGGTCCCGGCTCTGGCCCTGTGTAATCCTGTGTTCCTATGAAGCAGTTTTTTTAATCAGTAAATGATGAAGGTGGACAGAGGTCCCTCTACATTGAAATGCCTGGACCTTAATCTCTAAGGGTACTTAGAACCTCGTTCACATTCCCCCTCACATGCCCAGTGCACATGCCCAGGCCTCTGATTTTTGTGTCTCTGCTCCCCTGACTGCTCCACAGCCTGGCTGTTTGCCACCCACCTTCTGTGTGGGGCAGAGGGTGCTGAGAGCTTGTGCTCAGGAAGGAAGTGAGAGAAGTCAGAGCCTGTTGCAAACCCTTGGTTGCTTTGGGAGGGTGGGGAGGATGGGCAGCAGAAAGTTTGCATTTATTTCTATTTGCCTGGTGGAAATTGAGACCAGGTTGCTGGGAGCTAGAGACCATCCAATGAGCATTATTTCCAGAACAGGATTCAGGGTCTCCGCTCCCTGGAAATCTCACTGCTCTGCTTCAGGATTTTCACATGAAACCTTTCAACACTGAGTGCTTAGCTAACGTTCAGCCCTGTTTCCCAGCCACTGGCCTTCCTGTCCAACTGGCTAGGCTGCCAAAAGTGGCTTATTGTGTTTTGGGGAAGCAGGTTTAATGAAGTCTGTGTTCTCATTCTTACACTGGAACAACAAATCTCAGGCCTAAGATGGGGTGAAGAAGCTGAAATGAAAGCTGGGTCAACACATGGGCAATGGAGTAATGGGTTATGAGAGATATTATAAGAAAAATCTTATCAATGTGGCATCTTCATTATCTGGATATTCCAGATGAAACTTCAGAATTGCTTGCTTTCTTGAATATAGACAATGAGATTCTGTGACCCACAGCATTTCTCTGTCTGGTGCTCAATGAAGGTAAAAATGCAGAGTGTGGCCTGTAAAGTTTTTTTTATGGTTTCTTAGAATTGTCTGCCATCCATAGCACTTAGCACGTGCAATGGCAGATGGAGCCGTATACTCCCCATGGGAGTGAGGACATGTGCAGAGATTTCTTTCTTACTCCAGTGCATCTCTTACCGAGACAGAGGAAGGATGACGGAATTTGATGCCTTTGCTCATCACTGTGTAGGACTAAATTCAGCCAGAGTTGCTCCTGTTAGAGAAGTGAACTCAGATGGTTCCTTTAATGAGGCAGGAAAGGGAAATTCCATTTTCTGCCTGAGCCCAATGCAGCCTGTCCGCAGGCTGAGGGGTCCGGATGCTGAGCCGACGACTGACGTGGATACTGGAGGAGCCATGTCAGCAGATCTGGAGGCTCAGCCTTAGCTTGGAAACAGATGCCACTAAAGCAGAATAGAATCCACTCTGAACAAGCTTCCACTGTAGCTCACATGGCCACCATCTGCTGTAGTAATATCCCCATTATGACATGCTCCCTGCCTCTTCTGGCTACCATCCTACATGAGTAGTCACACCTGATTTGGGGGACTGTAGGCTATAAATAATGGCTTTAGCATCCCAGCTCAAGACAGGAACAAAATTCTTCACTCTGGGATTGGTCCCAGCAAAGGGAGAAGTAGGTGGTTGCCCTCATGTGCTCTCCTCCTCCTTCTCCTTTCTCCCTCTCATCAGTTCTCTTTTCCTAATTTTTCGAGGCACCTGGAGAACTCTTGCCTTGGCAGCTGCATCTGATGGACCAGCTCAGAGCAATGAGTGTCTGCCTCCCAACTCAGTGGAATATGCAGTTTGAAAGAGAGCCTCAGGAAGGAGCAGTCTTGTTCCAGAAGAATGGACTCTTGAATGGTGGCTTAGCAGGTGCCCAGCTTGCTTCTCCTGGGCCAGTGTAATACTTTTGCACAGGTGGCTTCTAGAGTACTCATCCATGTTTCTATCTCTATCCCTCTTCCATCCTCTCTCTCTAAAAATTAATGAAAACATAAAAAATAAAGCACTTCACATGCAATCAACAGGAAGCTCAAGAACCTTGCTGCAAAGAATTAGAAAGAATATGCCATCCAGGCATAGGTGGGAGTGAGGGCCAGGTGAGTGTGGGATGCAGGAAAATAAGACACAGAGAGGCTAAAGTTGGCACTGTCCATTCAAGCTCTCTCCTAGGAAGTTGGAGGGCCCCCACCTTCCCGGACTTGACGCATTGCCTCATAGAGGCAGATGTCTTCCTGGTGTGGTGATGAATGAACTGAAAGTCATATACTAAGCAGAATGGTCCAAGTAGCTCTGAGGCCAGATTCACTAAATGTTTTCAGTCTGTATTTCCACATTGTATTCATAATCAGAGAGGTTGGGCTGGCCAAAAGGACATACATGAATATCCCGAATACTGCATGACTCCATGTATGTGATGGATATGTTGGCTTTCTTGTTTATCCCTCAATCCCCCATGAGCTTAGAGTCCTCACGATCTGCGTTCATTCATGTGTGTGGAGAACATGAACTATCGTTAACTATGAAGGAGACAACTTGGCCTTGCCCAGGGAAGAAAGCCCTGGAAGTAATGTAACTTTACGGGGTCATGTCGCCTTAAACCTGGTGACACTTTGAACCTGACCACATCTTTTTTCAATGTTCTTTGGATGTAACCAGAGCAATTATTTATATACAGTGTAATTGAACTACATTTCCTCCAGGTACATCCAAGCTCAATGTCAACCTGTTTTTCTTATCTTAGCCCTTGCTCTGCCTTCTCCTCACAAGTCCTGTTTTTCATTTCAAAGGCAGCTTATGAGTCTTCTCCTTGTTGAAACAATCTCCAGGAAGTGAAATTATTACCTTATCACCTGCTAGCCCTTCTTGCGTGTGATACAGTCTTGTCTTGGATGGAACAAAGTGCTTTATTACTCTATTTTCTAAGACATTAATCATTTCAGGGTGTGTTTTCAATAAGTCCATTTAATAATAAAAGTATTTGTCCTTATGTAATATATTTTTCTTTATGTAATATGCAATATAAAAATATTTGTTTTAATAATACTATTTTACTTTATCAATAATAGGGGAGGTTCTCTTATACCATCTGTTGTGTTTTCAGAAGCATAATTGCCCCATGAAATACTCCTGTGAAAAACAGTGTAGGAAAGCATATAGCCTGCATGGGACACCTCAGAAAGAAGGTGCATTTTAATGAATTCATTGCTGTAACAAACAAGAATGTGTAATGGTTCAAAGAGAATAAAAGTTTATTTTTCCCTTATGTAATATCCTAAAGTAGTGATGGCGAACCTCTGACACCTCTGACACGCGAACTTATTTTTTTGGTTGATTTTTCTTTGTTAAATGGCATTTAAATATATAAAATAAATATCAAAAATATAAATATTTGTTTTACTATGGTTGCAAATATCAAAAAATTTCTATATGTGACACGGCACCAGAGTTAAGTTAGGGTTTTCAAAATGCTGACACGCTGAGCTCAAAAGGTTCGCCATCACTGTCCTAAAGGGTATTTTTTGACTGTAGGCTCCTATTCAGAGACCCAGGCTCCTTCTATCTTGTGGCTCTGTCATCCTCTTCATACAGCCTCCGAAGTGTTTGTTGCATCAGGCTAGTGGATAGGGGAAGAGCACAGATCACTGTGCTTGGGAGTTTCATAAGCCAGACCTGCAAGTGGTGCACAGCCCTCACAATCCACTTGTTAGAGGTCAGCCTTGTGGCTATTCCTAACTACAAAGGAGCTGGGAAGCGTGATCCAACTGTGTGCCCAGGAAAGAAGAGGAAAGTGGTTGCCAGCCTCTGCCAGCTCAACACCAACAGGCATAATTAACTCAGTAGCACCAGGGTGTTTTGTGAAATGGTACATATTATTTTGGTCAGAGCATCAGTATAGTGGCTTGGAAGTTCTGGCTGGAGTATTTCATGGAGAAAAGTAGGGAGGAGATTTCTGAAGGAGAGAGAAGTAAAGGTGAGATTGGGGGAGAGAGATTCTGGATTGTGGTCCTAATTCAATGACTGGTATCCTTATAAGAAGAGGTAAATTTGTGCAGAGGGACACAGACACACACAAGGAGAATGCCATGTCACTATGGAGTCTCTGATTGGGGCGATACAGCGGCAAGTTGAGGAACACCAAGAATTGGCGAGCATCAGAGGCTAGGAGAGAGGCATTGAGAGCCCCCACAGGGAACCAACCCTGACAACACCTTGACTTCAGACTTCTAGCCTCAGAGCTGTGACACACAAAAAATTTCCGCTGTTTTGAGCCACCCAGTTGGTGGTGCTCCGTTATGGCAGCCCTAGAGGAAACTAACACTGAGGGTAATGTTGAAATCAGTCTTTTCCTCCATTAACTTTGCCTGTGTTGCCATTGTGCCTTGTGCCATGGAGAACCCTGAAATGTCTCCTGGTGGGAAAATGACTTTGATGTAATATTGCTCCACTTGGAGCCAAGAGAAATGCCCCTGCCCCCTCCTCCTTCCCTCCATCTCTGTCCTGGTATCTTAAAACTCAGTGATAAAAGCATCACAATGATATCTACTAGTATACTTCCTTTAAAAACATGTGGAAGTTTTTCTCTTTCCTTGTCATATGTTGAAGCTTTCTGTGAACGCTTTCTTGTGAATGCTGCAGGGCCTCAAATAGCTCTTGAAATGTTTTCAAAGATCTACAAGATTAAAAGAGATTTCAGCCTGTTAGAATGGGTAACAATAGATTTCACACACCCTCCTCCTTCCCATGTCTTGTGAAAGAGAAGGGCTCTGTGCTCAGAAGAGATGTGGGGGGCGTGGCAGTGCAGGGCAGCAAGAAGGAGAAGATGAACTGCATGTTATGGATGATGCTGATTTACTGATTATCCCAGAACAGTCTGCTGAATCCAAAGAGACTGTTCAAACCACCCCAGCAGTCTCACTGCCGCCTTTGATATTTAGAATTGAGGAGGTTGAGGTAAACCCAGTCCAATTAAGCATGTGGTACTTTAATCAAATAAAGATGAAGGGCAAACAAAGACAAAAATAGTACCTTCACTGATTTCTGGGAGATAATTAAATCAGACTTGCTGCACAGAAAGAGAAAAGATATTATAAGTTTGTAAAAGAGAAGACCTTAAAATCTGCAACATTACATTAATGCTCTGCATCAACAAAGCAAAGAAATCCCCTCATTGCCTGGGAATATGGTGGAATCAGAATAGTAACTATATCTTTTGTCTTGATTGTACCTATAGAAGGAATTAGTTGTTATTTAGCTATGTATATGGATACATCTTAATCAAGTTCAATAGAGATACTAACATGTTGTTTAATTAAAAGTGGGGTGATCACATTATTTTAGATTTAGGTACAAATCTAATTAAGAGGCTAACTTTTTTAGTGGTTACTATTAGTGTAAGTTATAGTAATCTGCAAATGCTGTGACAATTGTAATCACAAAAACCAATTCTAAGTTAATACATTTTGAATTCTGATTTTGTGCTAGTGCCTTGATCTATAATTACTGATACACATTCTCTTCAAACTAAGTGCTTTTACTCAAAGAGGGGGCATTTCCAAGCTACTGGTGGAGCTCAGTGTTATTTAATTGGATGGACCAAAAGAAATGTGCTTTTCTCTATGTAATTTCTTTTTGTGAATTGAGGTATGATTAACATATAACGTTATACTAGTTTCAGGTATATAACATAATAATTTGATATTTGTATGCACTGCAAAACACTCACCACAATAAGTCTAGTTAACATTTGTCATCATATGTAATTTCAAGAAATGTAATTTCCCTTTAAATCTAATCCAGTTGTGGGTTTTTATCAGTATTCTTCCATGATGGTATTCAGTTGAGGTTGGTCTCTCACCCCCCGCCCCCACCTCCCCATAGCTCTCCAATGGTGAGTATTAATTTATTATCTCCACGGCTGACTATACAGGGTATACCCAAAACGTATGCACACTTAACAGCTGATAGCTCAATATTGAAAATGAAATCTATTTTGATAAACACTGCCTTTATAATTATTCAAAGTGTGTGTATACATTTTTTTGGGGGGGACACTTGATATATATATATATATATATATATATATATATATATATATATATTAGAGGCCCAGTGCACGGGATTTGTGCATTGGTTGGGGGGGGGTGTGGCCTGCGGGGATCGGCCTGTTGTAGGAGCACCACTCATCCTGGTCGGCTGTGGACCTGCCCTCAGATGCTCTCGCATTGAGCATCTGCCCCTTGGTGGTCAGTGTGCGTCATAGTGACTGGTCGACTAATCGTACTAGTCATTCTGCCATTCAGTTGCTGGGCTTTTATGATATAGGATAGGATATAGTTGGCAAAAGTAGGTTTACAGTTGTGGGTATGCAAAACAGCTTTTATTCTTGTATTATTATTTATTAACTATCGTATTTATTTGTATGACAGCTGTAAGCCTACTTTTTCCCACCCCTATATAAGAATTACAGGATAGTTTACCTTATAGAACAAGCATGTCAAACTCCTGGCCCATGGGCCCTCATGCCTTGTTTATTTGGCCCGTGTTAGCCTTTGAATTTGACATGCTTGTTGTAGACCATCTTTTGTTTTACTGACATGGTGCTGTAGAGCTTGTCAACCACTTAAAAACTAAAACTGGAAGTGAATGGTAATGTATTTGGTCTCCAAGTTAAAGTCAACAGAATCCACATTACTATAATATTCTGAATGAAAGAATCTTTATCCATGGCATCAAAGTATGTTGCTGATTAAGCAGCAATGCATATATATATAGAAATGTGAGAATCTCAAGCAAAATTTTAAGCAAGGGTCCTTAATCTGGGGATAATAGTTTCCTGGGACCTGGAGGAGGTCTGATGGAGAAACTGAAGGACAGAAGTAGAGCACAAGAGAAAGCTGTATTAGAGAAAGAAAAGGTGGGGTGCTGTACCCTAGGGATAGGTGGGCGGAGCTTTTCGTCTCTGAGTTTCCTTCTATCATCCCACCCCCTCTGTGCTCTCTCCCACTCCTCCCAAATCCCTTAGAAACCTTTGTCTATGGGGGTGGTTGCCATAGCTGGGTTTAAAAGGCTTTTCTTCTATTATTCTTACAAAATCTCCCTGGAGTAAGCTAATATTATCGCTATTTTACAGACGAAGGAACATATGTCAGTTATAAAGAATTATAAAGAAAATGGCAAAGCAGAGATTAGAAAATTGTTCTGTGCTTAGTGACCTAAAATAGATTCACTATCTTCATATGATTAATCCCAGAGTAAGTGGTGTGAAGATTCAGAAATATCTAGAAAATTTCAGGAGGAAAATTGGATCCACCACCAAGGATTTCTTTCTCTTATTTTTATATATAAAAAAAATTCACTGGAAAATTCCCCAATGATCTCAGAAAATAAGCAAGAAAAAAAATGGTGCCCTCATGCCCCGAAACATTTTTGAAAATAGGTTTTCATACCTCAACCCAGAGAGTGAAAAACTGGGTACTGTCTTGAGAGCCAGTACATTAGAAAGTCCTATATACTTACTGGAAACAGTCTGGAATCAGGTTACTGCAAAAAGGATCAGAAGGAGGAGTGGCCACCAGCAGGTAACAAGAGAGCCTCGCAGTGTTCATGCATAATCAGAGACATATGATGGCTTCTTTCTCTCCCTCAAGTCACTGAGGCCGAGATTAGGGTTGGCTGCCCTGGTCCCATGTTTTCAGTCTTTTTAGGATCCCTCTTCCCCTCTGACTGTTTCTTTTGCCTGTGTCACTTGTCAAAATCCAGGGCAAGTAAGGACAGAAGTTAATTTTGTAATATTTGATTTTAGAGAGGAAGGACTACAATAGACACTAAAGAATAATACTACTATAAACACATCATGAGTTATATCGACTGAATGATTGATATACTTCCTATTTTAACTCCATTTGGCACTTATGAGAGCCTCGTCAAGTCACAAGTCTCCAAGCCTCAGTGACCTCATCTGTAAGACAGAACTCATCTTCCTGGTCTTGGTGGGTTGTCTTAAAGAATAACTGAGTGCCATACACAGTAGAAGCTGGATGTATATTTACTTTGGTCTAACCTGTGATTATAACTCAGATCTTTCAGACAAAGCCTGAATTCCATCTTTTGAAGTTGCATGTTAGAGTTTTCTAAATAACAATGTGGAAAAATGTAGAAAGAGCACCTCAGTGTTGGGAGCACCACCAGGTCTGTGGTATTCATAGCTGGTCATTGACTGCAGTCTCTCCCAGTTTGTGTGATTGCCACAAAATCAATCAAAAGTGGTATCTCGTACCCTCTGTTTGTAAAAGCATCATTTACCCACCTAGGGCTTAATACATTGAAAGTTTTAGTGCTTAGAAAATAATCAGGTGTTAAAAGAAGCACAAAATGTACTATCATTTCCTGAAGGTTAATAGGCTTTTTCTAGATCTGTTTTTTTTCCTCCACAGCATTACCTTCTAACAGGAGGCTGCTGCTTCAGATGAAGCAGAGATTGAAATGTCACACCAGCATGATCAATTAGATGATGCAGAATAGAAACACTGGCTACCTGGCCTTAATCCACAGGGCAAGACTGAATGGAGAAGATAGAATACAGAGAGACTCAAAGGCAGAGGAAATCAGCAGCGTCTATTTAAACAGACACTGGCAGTCTAAATGTTGACACGTGACAGAAAAGAACATTCTCACGACTCATGTTAATTGTGATGTATACTGGTTTACTCCTTTGCTCATTTCTGAGTGACCTCAAAATGAATATAAACATCTTTACGAAAAGAAGTATAGTAGAAAAGGAAGCAGATAAGTTTTTTAAAAAAATATATTTTATTGATTTTTTACAGATAGGAAGGGAGAGAGATAGAGAGTTAGAAACATCGATGAGAGAGAAACATCGATCAGCTGCCTCCTGCACACCCCCCACTGGGGATGTGCCCACAACCAAGGTACATGCCCTTGACCGGAATCGAACCTGGGACCCTTCAGTCCGCAGGCTGACGCTTTATCCACCGAGCCAAACCAGCTAGGGCCAGATAAGTTATTTTTTTTTTAAACTTAGATTTTGTATCATTTGCTTAACAAAAATGACAGGGAGAAAGATAGATGCAAAATATATGCGGGCTGGAAGATATTCTATGAAGAAGACTGTAGGAGATGTGACTAAGAAGGGGAAATGATAGCTGTCTTCCTCTTTTTAAAGGCTTGTCATGGAAAGAAAAATTAGACATATTGTGGTGGGAATGACAGAGAGGAAGGGCATATGAACTTTTTGACTTAGTGTAAGAAATGGCTTCCCAATATTTGGAACTTGACAACTTGCCTATCTCTCCATTGCTGAGTCAATGAAACCCCAGTTGTAGAGGGATTCTTGCATTAACCAAGATGACCTCAGTCACCCCCTGATATGCCCACTCTGGAGCTTTGAATTACCTTGGAGGGGTCTGAAATGGCATTGAAGCTTCTTCAGGAGCAGAAGTGAGTGAACTTTGGAGCTGCTTAGGCCTTGATGGAAGCAGCATGTAGTACATTGTCGGCCTGGGAATGGTTGCTGGTCTGCTCAATTATGGACAGCTGGTGTTAGCTAAGGGATTTATTGAATTAGTCATGCCTAGTAACAATGATATGAAGTGTTTATCCCTGGATTATTAGTTGATATCTATTTTGTTTACTCTTTCAGTTTTATATTTATTTTTCTTTTCCATTCAAGCACAACTTAATGTAATAGTGTGTGGATGGGAATTTGGTTCCCAAAATAACCCACCGTTTTTGTTTTTTTTCTAGGATGCATTTGGTTGTTTCTATTTGTGGAGTTCAATTGATGTGAGACATCAGTTTATGATAGCTGTGGAAAGCTAGCAGAAGGTTCAGAGGAAAGCCATGGAAACGATGAAAGACTAAGAAAATGAAGTGGTAACATGTATCCTGGAGAAGTGAAGTTGGGGGTGATGGTTACATGTGTTTGTATGCCACTTTTCCCCACACACCCACTTAAATACATATATGTTGATCAACTTATATCTAACCAACTATAGTCTTCAAGTTCATGAAGGCTAATGGAGAGGGTATTTTCTATTGAGACATGGACATGAGCTTCAAGACCGTCACATATTAGATATTCTATGTTTAACAAATACTCATTGGATTAAATTGAATTCAACATTAGTTTTAATATAAGCAACATGCTGGTAGTGAAGATCATTAAACTTTAAAATGTGTTCCCAAGGAACACTGTGGCATCTTCATTTGAGAACATTTTTTGAATTGGATAGCTAATTATCTGTTTAGAATAAAAGTAGAGGAATAATAATTCTGAGTACTTCACAAGGACTCATACAGCTCTTGATTTCACTTGTGTGCTTTGCGTGTGTGTAAGCAAATCACTAAATCCATAACTCAGGGGTGAAATAACACTTACATACAAGATGACTGGGTAAAAGAGAATCTTCTAATTTGAAAACTTGGTTTTCCTCTATTCACAAAATATATGATAGTCTAGTTCAGCACTATCAAATTTCCTGATAAAAATGATCACATGCTTCCCCAACATGTATTGAAAACTTATTATAGTCCCTGGGAGAATTTTATTTTGGGGAAGAAGGGATAGAATAAAATCTTGACGTTTCTTAAAAATGTAATTGCATGGAGAGCATATTGTTCCAGAACAAATAGTGCCAATAGGAATTAATAATTTCAAGCTGGAATATGATTATAATTATACTGTTGGAGAAACTTTCTGTTCTTATTCTGGCTGATAAGTAATATGGTACACATTTAGCAGTCCTCTCTCCAGCATGCAATATTTCCCTTTTCCTGCCACTTCCATTCTCAGCCAAGAAGTTTAAAAGACATTAACCCTACTTATATTTCCATGTATACAGGGGTGGGAAAAAGTAGGTTTACAGTTGTTCATCTGGAAAATAATACAATAATTAATAGATAATAATACAAGAATAAACGTGTGTTTTATGTACAACACAACTGTAAACCTACTTTTGTCTACCCCTGTATAATGAGGTGGTCCTAGTTGGTTTAGTCTTAGCATATCGCAGTGTCCTTGATCACATGGGAAGAACAGGAGGCCGATGAGAATGTGAATTCCAGAGGAGACCTTTTCCTCTGGATGATGTGGTAAGTAGATGCGAAGGCCGACACTGCTACAGACATTTTGCTACTATGAGGGGAGCCCAGATCCTTTGAGGATGAAGCTGGCTGCCTCTCTGTTCTTTAGTTTCTTCATCTTTAAAATAGAGATGATAGCCCAAATGGCATGGTCCAGTGGTTGAGTGTTGACCTATGAACCAGGAGGTCAAGGTTCGATTCCTGGTCAGGGCACATGCCTGGATTGCGGGCTCGATTCTCAGTGGGCGGGCATGAAGGAGGCAGCCGATCAATGGTTCTCTCATCATTGACGTTTCTATCTCTCTCTCCCTCTCCCTTCCTCTCTGAAATCAATAAACATATATTTAAAAAAATGAAGATGGTAAGTACCTTCCTCTAGGTTTGTTGTGAAACTAAATTGTTCAACTTATGTAAGATGCTTAGAATAGTAAGCAGTCAATAAGTAATAGTTTTTATTAGTAGATATAGTATATTGCTTCTAGTTTAACAAAAAAGCACCATCATTCTCCCTTCCTCCCCCTCCCACCCCTGAACCCAATATAATTTTTGAGACTCGAGCTGTTTGGTTAATTGTATTTAATTCCTTCAATTATCTTTTTTTTCCTAAAGGCTCTACACTTCATTGATTTCTGCAAAATCTTCATTGATTTTTAGTCTTTCCGCAGAATTGGTCTTGCCAGTATTACGTTGTCCGTGTCAGCATTGAAATAATGAAACCTTAGGGGCAGATCTCTAAGAGCCATCTCTGGACTTGTAGTACCTCCAAAACACCCGATTCTTCCTCTCCGACCTGCAGCTCTGCCTGAGAATAGTTTTGCAGAGAAGGCAGAGCTGAGAGTGAGAAGAAGAGTGAGAGGGAAGAGCAGTGATGCTGTTTCCTAGCAGCGCCCACAGAAGGGATGTTTTCAAATGGTAACTAACCTGGGGACATCTGTTGAGCTCAGTGAAGAGTCTGAGCTAATGAAGATCTGCATGTGCCTGTGTCTGCGAGGCCAGAAACTGCATTCGCTGAGGCTTCTGTGCTGTTCTTGCTGTCCTAGGAACATTGCTTCCTTGAATGTCTGTGCTCATTTGCTTATTACTTTAAAGATCAGCAGAGCTAGAGAATAACGGTTAGAATCAGTGCTAGAAGATATAAATGCTGGATTTTTTCTTTGAAAACAACCATTCCATCTTAGTAAGAAGTTTGCCAAGTTTTTGGTTAAATCTGACAAAACAAAGATATTTTTGTAGTGTTTTGGGAAAGATCATAGGAACCATGGGAAGGGAGGTCAATTTAAATGAAAAAGGTGGAAAGCAGAGGTTGCCTGTGGATAGAGGAGGGGGATGGCAGAGGGGGACGTTTGAAGGGGAACTTCCACTTGTTCACTCTGTGTGCCTCTGCATAGCTTGAATTTTACTTTACAGTGCATTTATGTATTACTTGTATCATTTTAAGAAGTAAATTTAAAAATGTCAATTTATTGAAAGCAGTCTGGGGATTCCTCAAAAAAATTAAGAATGGAGCTACCATACCACCCAGCAATCCTTCTCCTGAGTATATACTTGAAAAACGTGAAACCATGTAGTCACAAAGATATATGCACCCCTATGTTCATTGTGGCATTATTCACAGTGCAAGGCATGGAAACAACCAAAGTGCCTTGAGACAGAGGGCTGGATAAAGAAGATGTGGTACATACACTAGTACACAATGGGATACTACTCAGCCATAGAAAGGATGAAATAGCGCCATTTACAACCACATGGATGGACCTTAAGAACACTATGCTAAGTGAAATAAGTCAGTCAGAAAAAGCTAAGAATTGTATGATTTCACTCATAAGTGGGATATAAAACTGAAACTTGGGGGAACACAAACAGCGGTGTGGTGATTGCCAGAGGGAAGGGGGTGGGGGAGGAAGGGGGTCCTAATATAAGATGACAGGAGAAGATTTGACTTTGGGTGGTGGGCACACAGTGTAATATATAAATCTTGTAACATAGAAACCCATACCTGAAACCTATATGTTCATGTTGACCAATGTCACCCCAATCAATTTAATAAATATAAATGAATAAAAAATTTAAAAAATGTCAGTAATTTCATCTAAGTTAAGGATGATATTTTCTACTAGAGGCCCAGTGCATGAAATTTGTGCACAAGGGGGGTGGCCTGCAGCCCAGCCTACACCCTCTCCAATCCAGAACCCCTTGGGGGATGTCCGACTGCTGGTTTAGGCCTGATCTTGGGGATCGGGCCAAAACTGGCAGTCGGACATCCCTCTCACAATCCTGGACTGCTGACTCCTAATCACTCACCTGCCTGCCTGCCTGGTCGCCCCTAACTGCCCCCCCTGCCAGCCTGGTTGTCCCCAACTGTCCCCCCCCCATGCTGGCCTGGTCACCCCCAACTGCCCCCCGCTGCTGGCCTGTTTGTTCCTCACAGCCCCCCTGCCGGCCTGGTTGCCCCACACAGCCTGCTTCTTCAGTTGTTTGGTTGTCCCTCACTAACCCCTCTGCTGGCCTGGTCGTAGGCAGCCATCTTGTGAGGGCGTGAGGGTTAATTTGCATATTGCCTCTTTATTATGGAGTATATAGGATAGCTAATTGTTCAGATTAGATTATTGTAATCATTTCAGATGTTTATACTTGAGTTATCTGATAATTCAGGTGAATTTAGACTCTATTAAGTTTAATTTTTAGGTATACAACTAACTCTTTTTTAATGTTTGACACATAATTTAATACTTCTGAAAGGCCATCTTGCCTGTGGCTTTTTGAGTCCCCCGCCCCCTTTTCAACACTGTGGCTATAGGCTGTGTTTACATCTTCAGTGAATATTTTGCCTGAGAGATTTGTTCTGAGATAAAACAGCCTGTTGGATCTCCTGGATATTTATGGCTCTTGGCTTTCACCACTTCCTAATAAATGAGAATCATTTGCCTTGCAAATGGAGTTTTGCAGTCACCTCACACTCACGGTGATTAGAACTTTCTGTTGTAGTTGGATCCCACAGCTCATGAAACATAGAAATTTCAAACAAGATGGGCCTTTGGGTCATCCAGCCCAACCTTCCAGTTCATATGTGGGGAGAAGTTGGCCCAGGATGCTCACACGGATTTCCCAAGGTCCCTGTATTGCTGCCAGGGGCAGGAAGGAGACTAGAAGCCAGTTCTTCTGGCTCATTCCTCTTCCTGACACATGGGGAGCTGAGGAGTCACCCAGAAGTCAGCCTGCTCACTCCATTTCCATTCTGGACACTGGAAACAAATTTGAACCATGTGGGACCTGGGGAATCCAGAGGATAGGAAAGTTAGTGGAGTAGAATGTAAATAAACAATAAAACTCGGGTTTAAGCTGAGGAATATCTTACATCTGTGTAGCAGTTTGAAAAGATTATTATTTTTTGTTAACAAAAATGATAAATGTTCAATTTTATATGTTTTTGAGTGCATAAAGAAGAAAATTAAAATTATTAATTGCATTGTCAAGAAATGATCAAGATTAATATTTTGAAATTACACACAGACATAGACACATATAAACTCAATTCAGATCATATTGCATGCATCATTTTTTATCCTTTTTTCATTTAATATTATATGATGAGCACTTTCCCATGTCATTGAATGTTCTGAAAAAATACAATTTCTAAAAGGTTAAATAATATTTTCAGGTTGTTCTTTTTGACTTTTATTGTTTTAAGTGACGAACCCTTAGAACTGCACGACATGGAATAAATGCAGAATGAAAAGAAAGGGGGTGCTGAGGTTTGGTGCTGTGGTCTGAGATGTTAGCCTGGAATGAAGAGGGACAGCAGCAGCTGAGAGCTGCCAGTCCTCCGCAAGCAGCACATGAGGGCCTTTAGAGGCAGGTGACAGAAAGTCAATTCAAAGACACACACTTAAGACAATGCAATCATTTCTTACTTTGTCTTCTCATCAGCATAAACTTATACTACAAAGCATTTCTCCCGCCACAGACTGGTCACTGTAGGCTGCCATGATATAAAGGCCTCATCTTCCGGGGGAAGTGACTCAGATGCATAACTGACTCCAGAATTCAGGCATTGATTACCCAGCCTCCTTTGTCTCCCTTCAGCGCATGGCCTTTAGACCATGTCACTGCTTATTACCTTTCCACTAGAAGCAGGGCAGTTAAAGCAGGAAAAGGTAAAATTCAAAACAGTCCACTTTGTTCCACGTTTATGAATTTTGCCAAAAGGTGTGATGAAGAATGAGGTAAAGTATCTGAAGTGCTTGCCTTCATTTACTTCTTGGGTCGCCTGTTGCCGATAACTGGGAACTTGCAGAGTACCAAGCACCAACATAACCTCAAAGGTGTAAGTCAAATCCAGCATGAGGGCTGGCTTATCATTTGGGGCTATAAAGCAGCGTAAATGATTAGAGAGGCCCCACTTCTGAAAAGTGCTCACGGGAAGAAGGGGGCTGGGACATAGATGAAACCAGCTTCTCTCTAGGGCTCTGGGTACAATGATGCCTTTCTTTTCCGCTCTCCCCATTCCCGCAGATTTCTAGTACATTGATCATTAAAGAAGCTAATTATACCTCTGTTCTAATGAAGTAAGAAGAATTCAGGTAGGGAGCAAAGTACTTTGGGTGACAAGAGAGTGTATGTAATGATTCCAGAAAATGTTCTGAAGTCTGATAAATACAAGGTACGGAGAGCAATAACCATGCAGGGGTATTTTGCTTTCTTTGTGTTTTCACTGTGGGTTGAGCTGATGATGAGTCTGTTGGCAGCAGGGTGTGGTTTCCTCCTGTGCAGAGATGCCAAATTTGTAGCTCTTGGTGGGGGATGAGCTAGGAATGTGATTTCTTCCTTTCTCCAGCAAGTTTCTGTCTGCCTGCGTGAAATGCTAATGAGCAGCTCACATGACAGCAATCAGATGTATCCTTATTTTACTATTTTGGGCAGATTCTGACTTTACAAAAGTCTAGGTCTTCCTGGAACAGTGTCAAGACGCCTCCAGCAGGCCCTTCCCGCTCCTCCTTCAAATTTGTACCCAGGATGTTCCTTTGTGCTGAGCTGACGTGTTGTGGCTCTGATTTGAAATAAGCTCTGTATGTATTGCTATGGCATCCCTGCACCCCCAGTTATTCCATCATGCTTCTGTGTCCAAGTCTCTGGGAGAATCTGTCTCCAGTAAAATAAGCCTTGGCTTTAATCTTAGACTAATCCAGACTTTTATTATTAGTCTTAAATGAGTAGCATTAAAACCAGATTTTATTTATTTATTATTTTAACAAATTAGGGGTGGGATAGAGCATGAATTGGCAGTTGAACACGCTA
This sequence comes from Myotis lucifugus, assembly GCF_000147115.1. Classification (NCBI taxonomy): domain Eukaryota; kingdom Metazoa; phylum Chordata; class Mammalia; order Chiroptera; family Vespertilionidae; genus Myotis; species Myotis lucifugus. Next base: position 9,708,638 of record NW_005871072.1, read on the forward strand.
ATGGGCTACAGGTTAAATGCCTAAAGGATTTTACAATTGCATCATCAAATAAGATTACTTTATAGAAGAGACTTGAAGTGAAAACAGAGCTTCTGATAATCAAATTTTGATCTAAGGACTTGGTTTACTGATGGTGCCAGTGGGGAAGGTTAAATTGGGGGCATGGCAACCTTCATTTGTGGAATTGATTGGTGGCTGTCTGATACCCTCACCTCATCTACAGGAAGGTCACCCACAGATTCTGTGAATGACAGAAGAGTTCATGAGGCTCAAGGATGGAGCCTTGCTAGCTGCAGAGACAAATAGAGATGCCACTTTGGGGAGAATCTTCTATCAGCCATTGACTGATGAGGAGCCCAAATATGTGAAGTTAGGGTTCATCTTGCTTTCTATTTGCACCATGTGGCTGTCTGTGGCAGTTGGAACTCTTTAATTTGATCATGGAAGAGTGAGAGAGATAAGAGATGGATTTTGTAAATGCCATGAAACTTAGATCCCGGGCAGAGAGAAAGATGGGCCTGGGGAGGCGTTCCCCAGCATGAATCCAGCTTGTTCAGGACGCCCTGGTTCTGAGGTCCCCTTTCTGTTCCAGCTTCTCCTTCGACTCTCCTCATTCATCGTCCCAGTGACCTCAGAAACTCTAGGGTTTGATATTAAATTACTACCCAAAAGTCCCTGGCTGCAAAATATGCCAGCTAAAAGGACTTTTGATCACTAATATACCCAGGCAAAGTGGTGTTTGCTCTTTGTCCCTCTTAGTTTCTGTCATATAGGAAAGAAATAGAAAGATGCCACAATTGAATAACTTGAAAATATGCATGGTCTGCAATAGACTGGATTTCAGAAGAGCTTAAAGTAGCGAACTTGGAATAATTATAAGTACTAAGAAAGACAACTTGGAAAGGTTTATAATTTTTCTGAAAGAGCTTCAATATTTAGAGAAAAAAGTAATAAGTTAGCATCTGTAGTTGGAATGGCAAAAGCCAAGAAAGTTTTATTGAATGTTATGAAAGTGTGAGGATTATATATTGGGTTGACATTCATTGGCTCAATCCAGGAATACCAGGTAGGAGGTATGAGAAGTAGAATATACTTCTCACAGAAGAATAACAGTATGAAATATAAAAAGATTTTTAAAAAGGCTTAGATAAATAACAATAATGGGTTATAAAGAAAGTTATGGGTGCCTAGAGGGTGCATTTTCATCTCTTTTTATAATGTTCTAAATATTATTTTTAATTAATTAAAAACAAAATTCTTTTAATAATTTGGAAAACATAAAATGGAAGAAGAAAATTAAAATGAGCTATAATCATATTTTACAGACTTAACTTTTGATGTTACTTTTCAATTTTCCCACACTATTTTAAAATTGTCCTGAATAGTTGTCTGTTTGCAATTTTGTATTCTGCTTTTATATTTTTACTAGAGGCCCATTGCATGAAGAGATTCATGCAATAGGCCTTCCTTCCCCTGGCTGCCAACACCGGTTTTCCTCCGGCACCCGGGACCCAGGCCTTTGCTCTGGCCGCAGCAGAGAAACCAAGTCTCTTCAGTCTTCAGTCGTCTTCAGTCTTTAGTCGTCTTCAGTCTTCAGTCATCTTCAGTCTTCAGTCTTCCCTCGGCCGGAGCCTTCAGTCTTCGCTCCACGTCTGCATATGCAAATTAACCGCCATCTTTGTTGGGTTAATTTGCATAATCATCATGATTGGCTGGTGGGCATAGCGGAGTGACACCAATTTGCATGTTTCTCTTTTATTAGTGTAGATTTAAGCCCAAAGTGTCTCCTAAGTTACAAGGAAGTTTTTATTCTAAATGTGTTAAGATACCATTGACTTTAGGACACATTATAATTTTATTTTATTATTTATTTATTTTTTAACATATTTTTGTTGGTTTCAGAGAGGAAGGAAGAGGGAGAGAGAGATAGAAACATCAATGATGAGAGAGAATTCATTGATCAGCTGCCTTTTGCATGACCCCTACTGGGGATTGAGCCCACAATCCAGGCATATGCCCTTAACCAGAATTGAACCCTGGACCCTTCAATCCACAGGCCACGCTCTATCCACTGAGCCAAACCGGCTAGGGCACATTATAATTTTACATACTGTTATGAAAGACAATAATGTTCCCAATTAAGCTGTGACACAAAGCCTTAATGATCACCTTACATGTCACATTTGTTGGTGACACCAGTCTCTCAATGCTTTGACATTTCTTTCATCTATCCAGGGATTTGGCAGTTCTTTTGCCTTTAGTTGCATTAGTTGGCCACTAGAAGATGTTTCTTTTGCGCATGCCCCAGAGAGCAAAATATAACATAGCTTCATCTGCTTAGGTTCCATAAAGCGCTTCCATGATTTGTTGCTTTGAAGTAGTAGTGATCCTTCTTCCTATAACGAATATTTTTGCACCAATATAGCATTTCCCAGCTGCTGCTCTGTTTACATGCCTTTCTGTATACACAACGACTTTTCCTCTCTATGCCAAGTCACAGTGTTACTTTTGAAGACATTTTAAGTAGCAGTGAAATGAACACGTGCAATACCAACAATGTACATTAATTCAATTGAGATAATGACAGGATGAATATCTGTGACCAAGTTCATGTGTGCCTTGCAATGACAGGTACTTTGTGCCTACTGTGTGGCTGAGGGGATAATAAGATGCCAGCTACTATGACACATTCCGATTTCAGAGATATTAAAATGTGGGAAAAGGTGAATGTTAGCATCAGTGGATACACGTAAAAGTTTTTATTTTTTATTTTTACTTATTTATTTTTTATTCTCTAAAGTTTTACATATGACTCCTTTTTCCCCAATTGACACCCCCCCTCCCCCACCCCAGCCATTCCCACCCCGGGCAAGCCCCCACCACCCCAGTGTCTGTGTCCATTGGTTATGCTAATATGCATGCACACAAGTCTTTTGGTTGCTCTCTAATCCCCCTTCCCCTACCATTTGTCTCTGGATCTATTCTTGTTCATCAAATTATGTTGATCATTATATCCCACATATGAGTGAGATCATGTGAACTTTTTAAATTGATTTTAGGGAGAAGAAGGGAAAGAGAGAGAGAGAGAGAGAGAGAGAGAGAGAGAGAGAGAGAGAGAGAGAAACATTGATGTGAGAGAGAAACATCGATTGGTTGCCAGCTGAAAATGGGAGTGCAAATCCAATCCGCCCTTTGATTGGGGTAATACAGGCCTTCAGACCTCAAGAGGGGAGGTAGCTGTTTGCTTTCCGGCTCAGCCATGCTCTGTCAGAGACCCCGAGGGGAGGCTCCAAGGGGGTCACACCAGATGACTGAGCTCTGAGTTGTGTCCCTTTCCCCTGTGAGGCTGTATCAGCACAGATGTGCCAGCAAGGCTTGGAGGAACAAAATAAGGTAGCCCCCTCTGCTCGGGGTGACACTTACCCTTGGGAGGGGAGAGAGAGCTGCTCGCCTCCTTCTATGTCTGCGGTGCACTGCCAGAGGCCCTGTTGGGGTGCTCTGAGTAAGCCAGGTCCAATGTGCAAGCTCTGATTTGTGCTCCCTTCCCCCAGTGGATATGAGATTAGCAGGGTGGGGCCAGCAGAATCTGGGGGTGCAAATCTAATCTGTCCTTTGGTTGAGGTGGTGTGGGTCTTCAGCCCTGGAGAGGGGAGGTGGCTGATCTCCTTTTAGCTCCATGTCAGAGCTCTGGAAGGGAGACTCCAAAGGGGTCGCACCAGTTTGACAGTTCTGATTTGTGACCCCTTTACCCTGTGAGACTGCAGGACGGTGCAGGATGGTGTTATTCCTCGAGCTTGGAATAACAGCTCGAGGTTACCCCCTTTGCTTGGGGTAGCGCTGCTCTCTTAGGAGGAGAGAGTGCTTGGCGGCCCCTTCTGTCTCTGCAGCTCAATTCCAGAGACCCTGATGTAGGCCTCCAAGGGGATGGCTCTAGATGACCCAGTTCTGACCTGCAATTCCTCCCCCATTTGGTTCTGTGCTTGGTTAGTGGTGCTGGCAGGTTTTGATAATGCAAATCCAGGCGGCCCCTTGTTGGGGTGGCACGGGTCCTGGGCCTTTGAGAAGGGGGTTAGGCACTTGCCCTACAGCTCAGCGGTGCCCCACCAGAGCTATTGGAAAGAAGCTCCTAGGGTGTTGCACCAGATTTCACAGTTCTAATTTGTCACCCCTTTACCCAGTGAGGCTGAGCCTGCAGGACGGTGTAGGTGCGGCTTGGAGTAATAGATCAAGGCTGCCCCTCTGCTGAGGGTGGGTGGGGAGAGCTTGGGGCCTCTATCCCTGCAGCTCACTTCCAGAGGCCCTGGCGAAGGCCTCCGAGGGGTGTGGCTCCAAATGTCCCAGTTCTGGCTTGCACTTCCTTTCCTCTGTGGGCCTGCACTTGGCTGTGGTGAACAGGTTTGGTGGTGGCTTTATTTTTTAACTTCTATAGTTTGTCCAGCCCTGTTGGTTGGAAACTCCTTATTAGCTGTCATGATATCCAGCTGAACAATATTATTAGCTGTCATGATATCCAGCTGAACAATATGTCACTGCTATAATTTACCAAGACACTGAGAGTCAAACAGGATCTGTCTGCTTTAGGTAACCGCAGGAACGCCAAAGGTCTGCGTCTCCTCTCAGGAATAGAAATACTGCTTGTGTTAGTGTCTCCATCCTCTTTGGTACTTTCTATCTGCATGTCATCCTGGTCATCCTCAGAGGTGGTGTGATACAGTGGAAAGTTAGGGGAATTCAGAAATTTGGAATGACAAGGACTAGGTTTGAATCAGGCCCTTCTGCTTCCTAGTTGTGTGTGATCTTAGAAAAATGGATTAATTTTTCTTGTTCATCATCTTTCGCATTGTTTTCACAACAAGCTTATGACATAGATAATATGAAGCCCATTTCACACATGAGCAAACAGAAGTTTAGCAAGTTTATGCAAGCGCCAGAGTTCAAGTATATGAAGCCCGACTTTAGCATTTGTACTTCAGGATGCCTTTATGTCAATCATCAAGAGCTGAACATTGTATTTGGTACATAGAAGACTTGCAATAAACTGTAGCTATTATTATGGCTGCTATGACTCAGAACCAAGATAATGGAAGTATTTACTAAAGGTGGAAACAAAACCTCAACGGTAGACCTGTGCTAGAATTATTTTGAAGTAGAGAATCATTCTGTTTCTACCTCTGACCCCAACCACATGGATGGCTAACCTTGATTAGAGTAGTAAATGTCATGTGTAATTGAAAGATCTAATTTTTATAATTCTATTTCTGCTGTAATGAAGAATTACACTTTTGACATTTTAAGTTAATGCTCTACTAGTAAATAGCCCTGGATTGACATATGTGATACTAGAGGCCTTCAACCAAGAGCTGAAATATAAAGATAAGTCCTTTATGAATTATGGGTCCTCTTAAAAAGTTAAAGTTAAGGAAAAAATTCACAATTAGTGCTATTTTGAGGTGTTTAAAACTGTTTGTATTCTTTATGCTTAAAAATTGATATATATATATATATATTTTCATATATGGCAACATTATAAAAATTCTTGGTTGGCTAATGATGCATTTTAATCTCTTTGGATCTCTTTGGGTCAGCATGGAGAAATGCAGTTTAATTTTCTTATCATGTCTCCTCCTATTTTATTTGCATTTCAGAGATTAATCCTTTGTTAACACATTTCTCAGAGTGCTCTTATTTTTTACATACAAGTTTAATTTTTTTAATCCACCATAGGGAGATATTGTCCTCATTTGTTATTGCATTTAGGTAGGGGATTGGTACTGTTCAAATATCATATCATGTTTAAGAATGTCTTCTTTCTTTCCCATTCCAAGCCCCTCCCCCCGCCACCAAGTTTTTTCTGTTGCATCTGAAATTGTCTCCAAGTTACCATGTTCCTGGAGAGGATTTAAAAAATTATTTTATGGCAAAAGTTAGAACTTAATGATTTTTTAAATGATTTTTTTCTTCTTAGGAACAGATAATCAAACCTCTATATAATTTTGATCCAAAACATATTTTTTGGGTAGACAAGCAGAGCAGTAACTGGTCTATGAATATATCCACCCTCAAAAGTCCCTGGGAAGGGTGAAGAATTTGTGATATGACCACAAAAATGTGTGTTCTGTTGATTTTCCACAGAACTATGAAAATTCAATTCAAATAATATCTGATAAAGGGTCCATTTAAAAATCGATTTTTAAAATTGACAAGTAAAGATAAATGTGTTCAAGGTCTGTTGGCAACATTTAACTGTGGCTTTACAGATTTGCACCAACATCTTGACACAATTCCAAAGCATGGAAGGCCAATGAAAATATAAACCAAAGTATTTATTTTTTGAAAAAAAATTTTTTAAAAATTTATTTTAGAAAGAGGAAAAGGGAGAGAGGAGGGAGAGAGAGAGAGAGAGAGAGAGAGAAACATTGATGTGAAAGAGAAACATCCATCAGCTGCCTCCTGAATTCCCCCTATTGGGGAATGAGCCCACAACCCTGGCATGTGCCCAAACTGGGAATTGAATCAGTGACCTTTTGGGACATGGAACAATGCTCAACAAACTGAGCCACACCAGCCAGGGCAAAATGTTTTTTTTTGTTTTGTTTTTGTTTGTTTGTTTGTTTGTTTTTAAGGAAGAGAAGACTAAGACTCATGGCTTCATACTTACATAAACATTTATAAACATGCAAGAAAACCAATTTTGTTTGTAGAGTGTATGTCACTTTTTTTGAGATGAGAAAAGTCAGACTTAAGTCTTGAGATCTAATTGGAATCATTTATTATTCATGATTTGGTTTTTTCCCCCCAGAGTTCATTACTCTTCAAGCTTAATCAACAACCATAACAAAGAACTTTTCCTTTAGTTTTATATCACTATAAACGAGAACGTACTATGGATTTTGTCAAAAAGAAGTAAATGAATTTAGAAATTTGTTGAAGACAAATCCTGCTCCTCTGGAATGTGGCTGAGTTCAGCCCATCATCATCCTTGAATTTTTTTTCCTAAATAAATTTAGACAAATGAACAAATTGGAAAAAAAAATTTTTTGGGGGGGGGGAGAGGTGGGGACTTGGCAAGAAACTCCAAAGTTGTGACTCTTAGTATGTATTTGTTGACAACTGTAAGAGTCAAGAAATGGAGAGTCAATTGGGACCAAAGGATATATAATTAAATCACTCTGCTTTGTTCCGTAAAAGTGACTGAAGACTAACAGAATAACAGTTTCATCTCCACTGTGATGATGCTTGTGATAGAGACAATTCATGTGATATAGAAGTTAACCTGCCTCATAGGGGGAAAGTAGTAAAGGTTTCTTTTTCTGTTACTCAGTCACAATCCTTTCAATCTCTTTTTCCCAGTGCATTTACCCCTACTAGAGAACTCTAACAGAAATTCTCTATTATCTGTGTGGGTAGACAAGCATAAAAATACCATGGAGTTATTAATGATGGGGGAAATGAAAGACTAACTTTTTCTTCAAAAGTGAAAGGCGTCTCAGAACATGTTCGTTGATTTTATCCAGGTCAGAGGGTCTGGAAAATGTCTTATTTAAAAATACAGGTGTTTTTATGGGACTCTTAAATCTTTGTCTTATACTGTAGTTTCCTCCCATATGTATATTGTCAATGAACAGCTTAGAACTGATGAAGTGTGTAGAAATGTTTTGTAAAGCTGCAGTTCTTCCTTTCTGACAACTGCTTCTTTTGTTTAACTCAAAACTTCTAAAAGGGAATGTAATTCATTGCACATTTTTTGTCTACAAAACATGACCAGTAAGGGTACCTTTTATATGACATAAAAGGGGATATAGTTAGATATAATCTTTTATTGTGATGAAAATGGATGTGACACAAACATTCTTGTGTTTGGGAAGATCACTGTGAGGGAAGTGAGATAAGACTGGAGCCAGGGAGACCAGATTGAGAGGACCACAACAGTCTCTGGAGGAAATAGTAATGACCTAAATTAAGGACCATGGAGAAGAGGAAGCAGAATTCAAGGATGTTTTATTGGAAGGGTATATTGAAGGGGAATGAGGATTATTATGACTGAAGAGTGTCTTCCTTAGATGATGGTAAATAAAATTAACTGAGAGGAAATCAGAGAAAAGATGCTGCCATGACATTTTGACATTAAGATGCCTTTGATACATGTATGTGGTTCAGTCAGGAGCTGAGTTGGAAAGAGAAATCTACATTGGAGATCATCTATATGACTGTTGAGAGGGTGTGGTTTGAGAAGAGAAGGAAGGGGTTGTAGGAAAAGGAGAAAATCCAAACCCTGTATGGGCTTGAGTTTCCACACCCATCCCCTGAGGAATGGTTGCGTGAATGGGCCATGGTTGCAGTGGTTCTCAACCTTCCTAATGCCGCGACCCTTTAATACAGTTCCTCATGTTGTGGTGACCCCCAACCACAAAATTATTTTCTTTGCTACTTCATAACTGTAATTTTGCTACTGTTATGAATCGTAATGTAAATATCTGATATGCAGGATGTATTTTCATTGTTCGCTACCCACAGGTTGGGAGAGCAGATCCTTTCGAGGATGGGATAGTGTGTCTTTAAGCTTTTTTATTTTTTAATATTTATTTATTTAAAATTTATTTTTATTGATTTCAGAGAAGAAGGGAGAGGGAGAGAGAGATAGAAACATCAATGATGAGAGAGAATCATTGATCGGCTGCCTCCTGCACACCCCACACTGGGGATGGAGCCCATAACCCAGGTATGAAATCAAACAATGACCTCCTGGTTCATAGGTCGATGCTCAACCACTGAGCAATGCTGGCAGGGACCTTTCAGCTTTTTAAAAGAGAGACTAGAGTTAGTCTGTGTTGCACCTGAGAGTACTGAGGAACTTTGTGGAAGTCAATTCTGCTTTTGTTTATGGAATCCTTTTCAAAGGTCAAAAACACACAAACAAGATGTAACTACCTCAATGTGTTTTTAGCTGCCTCCCCATTAAAAACAGTATTACTGACTGTCAGTTAAGAAGTAAGTCCTGATTGGAGGGGGGCTGGGTGAGCACACTAGATGATTTCTAAGTCTGAAAAGTCAGGCTTTTTATGAAAGCATTTTGTAAAAGTTTAGTTCAGCTTCAAGAGGACCACAGTACTATGCTATAGTGACAGATCACACCTGCACAGTAAAGGGAATAGTATTTCCCCTTTATGTTCTCCCTAGATTGTGACTTTAGTCTTCCTTTCCCCATGTTGTAATATCCAGGCTTAGAAGTTACATGAATAAATCATCTGAGGAAAGATCAGACAACCTTGCATTGTTATCCTATTTGCATTTGAAAATAAGGAGGTATGTTCATAGTTATATGTAGCTGAGTCAAGTGATCAATATTGTTTTTCTAGCAAAGATATAATCTTTCACCATACAATTTGTTATTATGTTAACTCCACAGCAGAACCTGAACAGATCTTAGAGAGGTTCACTCTTATTTTGGCTCCATAATACAGTATCTGCTGTACCAAAGAATGAGCCAGAAGCGTCCATTGTTCTTAGGGAATTCTTGAAAATATAGTCCATGGAAGTAACCAAATGTGTTGGACACATTTGATCCTATTGCAGTCAGACAGGTTGACAGAGTTAGGAAGGATATGACTTATTTTACAGAAAATCACCTCTGATGGGACATACAGATTAGAACTAGGAGTAGACTTGTCTGGAATTTGGGTTGTTCATATAACTTCTCCTCCTCAGTTACATAGACTTTATTATACTAAATTACAATTTGCATCATTCAAATGCAAATGAATTTTCAGAAGCCCCGTGTGGGCTTCATGTAATTCATTTTGGGCAAGAGCTGCTCAGTGTTTTACATATTTGAAAGAATTCAGTGATGCAACTCATGCCAACTAAAAAAAAGTGGATTTGAAAGTGCTCTTCCTATTGGAAGGGATGTTGTAATCATATCAAATTCACATCTGGTTTTATTTTGCTAACTGTCTCTTCTCTTGGCTTCCCTAACGTTTACTCGGCCTATGAAATATGATGTGCTTTACCTGACTTACCCTTGTTTCTCAGAGTCTGAATATTTCCAGACTTATGACCCCAATTAAATATTGACTATAAAGTAAGGAACACAAAGGAACGTTTGAAAAGCGTAAGAAGCTAACAATGTTATCATTGGGAAAGTGGAAATTCATTCAATAGTAACACTTAATTTTGGCTTGTACGAACCGATCTTGCAGCCGACCAAACTGCTCATAACACAGGACACATCATAAGTCATCAAACTTCCCTTGGCAGTTTACTTTAACATCTTTGTTCCAGAAGGTAAGAAAATATTCACCCAGCCTTTAATACTCTCCAGCTGTCCATTGGTAAAGAACTGGACATGAGGCTCACGGGGAGAAAATTGTACTTGGTTTAAATTCTATCAGAGACTCTGGAGAAGGCCTGCCTCTCTTTAGCTCTGCTCTCAGGAAGTGTCTTCTCTCCTCAGCCCCTTGACACTTCCACTGCTTCACCGAGTTTCAGTGGTGATTCTGTGGCCATCGGTCAGGTTCCTTAGTGACCAGTAACTATGTGAGCTTCTCTCCCAATCTTTCCCTGACCCTGTTTTTCCAAATGGAGAACACGGTGTAGAGAACATGTAAACAGGTCCTGTGGAACATCGATCATGCAGCATGCTTCATGGTCAAAAGGGTGCATGGGACAAATCAGTTTGGGAAGCAAATTTAGAGCTTATAATCAGAGATAGCATGTTAAAGTGTCTGAGAAACTCTGCAGTAAAGAATTCCTTCTTCCCTGGCTGGATGGCTCAATTGATTAGAGCATCCTCCTGATACGCCAAGGTTGTGTTGTGGTTTGATTGGGGTCGGGGCACATAGAAGAATCAATCAATGAATGCATAAATAAGTGAAACAATAAATTGATGTTTCTCTCTCTCTCTCTCTCTCTCTCTCTCTCTCTCTCTCAAATCAATACAAAATAAAATCTTACTTAACTCTGTTTAACCCAGCAGTAGAGCACAGTAACTAAGGGCACCAACTTTGAAAACAGATAAACTTGGACTCAAAACTCAGGTTCAGCCCTAACCGGTTTGCCTCAGTGGATAGAGCGTTGGCCTGTGGACTGAAAGGTCCCAGGTTTGATTCTGGTCAAGGGCATGTACCTTGGTTGCAGGCACATCCCCAGTAGGAGGTGTGCAGGAGGCAGCTGATTGATGTTTCTCTCTCATCGGTGTTTCTAGCTCTTTATCTCTCTCCCTTCCTCTCTGTAAAAAATCAATAAAATATATTTTAAAAAAACAACAACTCAGGTTCACTATTATCTACAACAGTTAGACAAGTTACTTCCTTGTACAGTGGGAATCCCCTGTTTGCCATGTGTATGATGGGGTTAATGAGTCCCACCCCATAGGCTTATGGTGGAGAGCAAATAATATAATGCATGAAAAACATTTGGCAGAGTGTCAGGATCACAGTCTGCACTCAGTTACTCACTTTTAGTAAAATATTTTAATCTCATTTGACTGCATGACTCTGGGAGCAACATACAAGAAACTCCTCTTCTAAGGAAACCTGATGGGAAACGCGGGATCTGGTAGTTTGAGACACATATCAAAACTTTTAAAGACCTGGGCCAATACCAAGTATGTCATATGAATTCTCTATTGAGTTAGCTGATACTTTTCTCCCAGTGTTGTTTCATAGACAAAATGTGCAGAGCTTGTGGTGAATAATGAAGTTGACTTTGAAATCTAATACACGAAAGTTGTTATAAACAAGGCCGGTTTTCTGTTTTGAATACCAAAAGCTAAGTTCCAGGATGCACATGCCCAGAAAGAAGCTCCAAGAGGGTGAGTGAGAAAGAAGGAAAGTCTATTTTCTCATGTGAAGACGTTAATGAAGAATGTGAACACCTATGGGAGCAGGATTGGAGCCCAGCTGTCCTTTAGAACAGAGACGAGGTGACAAGGCTGATGATCAGTCAATAAGGCTCTAGCAGGTAATTGGTTTTTCCGCCCAAGTGAAATGTAGGAAAGGTTTGTGTTCAACCCCAATAACTATCTGCCCTTCTTAGTTTTCTTTACTTCCTCTGAGGTACCGCCTATCCATTTACTTTTTTAGGAGCAGGGAGGGGGGAGGGGAAGGGGAACGGAAAGGCACTGGGTGTGCTACGGGGAGTGCTACGGGGAGAAAGAACCCCTCCTGTCCTTTCCTTAATTCCTTCTCACCCTAGGCACCATGCTCGGGTAAAACCTTATGGAAACCTGTGCTTAGCTAAGCTTTTGAAAGGGTCTGATCATTAATTCATGGGGAAGTATAAACAGGGTTTCTCAGCCTCTGCACTGACAGCTTGGACTGGGTGATTCATTGCTGTGGGGGGCTATCCGGGGCATTGTAGGATGTTTAACCACGTCTTTGGCCTCTGCCCGCTACATGCCAATTGCACTCTTCACCCTCGGTGACAAAAAACAATGTCTCAGACATTGCCGAGTGGTCTCTGGGGGGTAAAATCTCTCCCTCCCTGCACTGAAAACCACGGAGGGTAGATGTGTCACAGCAGTTCAAACCGTACCGCTCTGTGAGTTAGTGTCCCTTTTTTTTCTTTTTTTAAAAATTAATTAATTAATTAATTTTTAAAAGTTCTTTACTAGTTAAGGTATTACAAATGTGTCCTCATCCCCTCCATTAAACCCCCATCCCCCCCCCACTCATGCTCTCATCCCCCTGTTGTCCATGTCCAAGTGTCCCTTTTTATTATATGTAATTTCTTAATTACCCAAGACTGAGCTTTGGACAGAAAATTCATTTATAAGACACACGACGGGGAAGGATGGCTTTGTAGAATCACATCGAGGAGGTGGAAGCCTCCTTCATTTAAACCGAAGAGGCCAAACCTGTGAGTGTGAGCAAACTCTCCCCCTCCCGCTCCGGGGATGGCTTGCCTGTAGGTTTGAGACTTTGTCTGCGTATGCATGAAGTGCTGAAGCCCATTTTCCATCCTTCCTTCCAGATATTTTTAACGGCTGAGGATTAAACAATGAAAAGGGTCTCAGAGAGTCTGACTTTTTCATAAATAAAGCAAAATAGATCGACTGCTAGCTTTTTGTCCTTGGGTAACTGAATTAGGTTTATTGTTCAACAAATCTGATGGCAGAACAGCACTTCCAACAGAGGCAAGAAATACATTCTAAATGGATGATATTTCTGTGTCTTTAAGTACACATTTGGCATTGAATCCGGAAGAATAAGGGCTGAAATCCAAAGACTGCTATTTTTTCTTGAATTTGCATGTGGCTTTTGCTTTCCATCTTTTGCATGCACGTCCCCCCTCTTCCCTCCTCGCTGCCATTCTTCTCCGTGAACTTTCGTTTAACAAAGAGGCGCACGTACTGTGCAGTGAAAACATTGGCTGTAAATCATTTCAGCTATAAAATGTAGTTTTTTAGAGCCCAGTAATTAGCCCCGTGGTTCTAAAAATGAGAAGTACTGCCAACATCTGCGTGTGTTGTTTAATTGGGCCACAGGGAGAGACCTGGGAGTGTCTCAGAGACCAGTTTTTGACTTTTTATTGTGCTGGTTTGTCTCCGGACCTGCAATATTCTTTTGCTAACTATTTACCACAATTAACTGTTTATTTTGTGTGCTAAAATACCATTGGGACCACAGAATTCATGGCTCTGACACTCTGACACTGGGGGAGCCTTTCCAAGGCTTGAAGGCTTGGCAGGCAAAATGTGTGCTTTGTAGATTCAGAGCAAAGTAAGTGGGAATATTTCTTTATGGCGACAGCGTGGCTTGGGACAACAGTTACAATGTTATCTGGGAAACCCAGGTTGGTAGCTATGCAAAATTCTTGCACTGGTCACAGAACAAATAATGAACTCATTTATTTCAGATATTTAAAATGTGCTCAGAATTCTCACTGCTTCATGAAATTCATAGTTTAAAGAACAAGGACGCATGCTCTATGAATGTGCAGATTAGAGGTAAAAATAGGCAAAGCACTGGGTGCCCTGATATGTGTTTCAGTAATTTATTCTCTGAAAGTCTGATATGAAGGAGATAGTCTTTATTCTGATGCTTGAGAATATGAATTTCCTACAATGAGATAAGAAGAGGGTTTAGTCCTCTTTCCATTTTGCCTACTTGAGAGAATGCATTCAAATACATAGAACCTTGCACTTCTCTCTTTTCATGAATAAATGTTAATCCTGAGATCAGAAAGTGTGGCTCCAGGGACGTTGGGAGTGTCCATACCAGAAACAAAGGGGGATTCTGGGGAAGGTAGGAGTTGAGGTGAGTTGAGCCAATGGTTGAATATCAACTCTTTCTCCTTGACAGGGTGAGAGCAGTAGTTTCTTCCTTCCTCTCTGGGCGTTAGGGCCTAACAATCCTAGCATCCAGGGCACTCAGTACATGCTGATAGGACTAGTTAACAGCAGCCATCACCTCCATAGCATTCCTTCTCGGCTGGATTTCCTCCCGGTCCCCCGTTACAATTAAACGCCTCTGGACATAATACAACAAACAAGCTAGGAAGCCTCTGAAAGTCGAGAGAAGAATGGGCTGGGACCTGGGGAATCGGGCAGTGACATGGTGGCGAGTTCCTGGCTTATCTACGATGCCTATATATTTTCACAGTCACTGCACATGCCTCCAAACCTGAACCACCAACAGGCATAGACATAAAAACCTTCAAGAAAAGTCTGTTCCCCTAGGAAAAGGACCAGAAAGCATTTGAAAACACCCTACTCTAGCCAAATGCTAAACACCACTGGAAAAATGCCTCCTTTCTCCTCTACCTGGTGGAAGCAGGCAGCATGCTCCCATAACCCACGGGGTGGTATCAGCAGGGCTGAGTGGGAAGCTAATCTGTCCCGTGCATGGCAGAAGCTGGCAGTGCTTCCATTCCCTCACCCCATGATGCTGGCAGGACCACATGGGCAACTGATCTGTGCCCTGCCCAGGGGAACCAGACAGTGCAATTCTTCTGCCAAGGTAGTGTCAATAGGGCCCAGTGGTGGCCCGAGTCTCCATCTTCATCCAGCAGCAATGAGACTTAAAGAGATGATATATTCTGGGGTAGCCAGTACCTCAACTTACCCCTGGGATCAATATATCGAGTAGCAACAAGATAGACTTAGGTGGTTGGAAGCATGGCTTGTTAGCTCTCCTCCTTTCCCCCTCCTTCCCTTCCCTCTTGGCAGCACAGCCCAGTCGGGTGGGAGCTGATACCCCATTTTTACCCAGAAGGTGTCAATAGGGCAGAAGGGGGAGCTGAATAGAAACCCCTCTTTCTGCGATAAGGCAGTGTGAGTCAGTGCCCTACTCTTGCCAAGGTGGTTGTGCAGGGCCCAGAGGGAACTTGGACATACACACCCACCCCACTCTTGCAATAGACCTCACCAGAGGGACAATCTGTTAAAATCAGAAAATTAAATAGGCTCTAGAATCTCATAGTAGAATCTCCAAAATGCCCAGCCTACGATAGAAAGCCACAAAACACTGGAAACATCAGAACATGAATGAGAAAAGACAATTAACAGATGCCAACACCAAGATGAATCAGATTTTGAAACGATCTGAAAACAATTGTAAAGTAGCCTCATAAAAATGTTTTACAAGTAATTATGGGTTTTCTTGAAACAAATGAAAAATTAGGATATCTCAGCTAAGAAATAGAAGTTATAAAAAAGGCTCTCCGTGTAGACAGCCATGTGTTTTCATTTCTTTGTACAGTTAATTCAATTAAATTCAATGAGCATTTATTAATCAACAACTGGGTCCCAGTAAGAAATACCATTTAGGTTTCATGGTCTAGGGCCGTGGTCGGCAAAATGCGGCTCACGAGCCACATGCGGCTCTTTGGCCCCTTGAGTGTGGCTCTTCCTAAGCCTTAGGAGTACCCTAATTAAGTTAATAACAATGTACCTACCTATATAGTTTAAGTTTAAAAAATTTGGCTCTCAAAAGAAATTTCAATCGTTGCACTGTTGATATTTGGCTCTGTTGACTAATGAGTTTGCCGACCACTGCTCTAGGGGAAAGGGCCTAAGTTTTCAAACTCAAAAGCACTACATTCATATCCAGAACTTGCCACCTTCTAGGTGGGTGGTTTTGGGACATGATTTTGAAACTCAGATTTCTCAAATGGAGTCTATAAGATGGAGTTCAAAGTAACCGTCTAAAAGGGATACACAGACTGATGAATCTCAGAGAGAAGTGTATGTGTGTGTGTGTGTGGGGGGGGGGGGAGGCGGAAGAGATTAACCAAAGAATTTACATGCTTATATGCACAACCCCTGGACACAAGCAATAGTGCGGTTAAGGCTGGGGAGGGGGAATGGGAGAGGGGTGGAGGAGGTGTCAATGGGGGGGGGGGAGGGACATATGTAATACTTTCAACAAGAAAGAGAAGTTTAAAAAAAGAAGTAATATCTTACAATAGACAAAATAAACAGAAAGTAAATTGTAAAAAAAGGGTTACATTTTTTGGAAGGATTAAGTGGGCATCTGGTACACAGCAGAGGGTAAAAATGTTAGTTCCATTAATTTTAGTTTTCATCAAAGACTATTTTGCCAAACTTCGTTGTTGTTGTTGTTATTCCTCATATGAGGATATTGTTTTCCATTATTTTTTCAGAGAGAGTGGGAGGGAGGGAGGGATGGAGGAGAAAGAGAGGGAGAGAGAGAGAAACATCGCTGGTTGCCTCCCACATGCGCTCCAAAACCCATGACTCTTCGGTGTGCAGGCTGATGCTCTAACCACTTAGCCACACTGACCAGGGCTTGCCTAACATTTTATTGTACATTTTAAACATACAGAAAAGTTGCAAGGATAGTGCAGAAACACTCATAAAACTTTATTTAATGAAAGACCAATTGAGCAACTATTCTGAGCATGGCAAAGTAGTAGTTTATAAGTTTAAAAGAAAGAGACGATAAGCTTCCTTCTTTTGACAAATCTGTACTCTAAATGAAAAGGTTACAGCACTGAATCACAGGCTTTTAGAGCTGGTAGGGACTTGGTAGATATACTGTTAGCAAAGAGCTAGACTATATAATTCCAAATGGTAAATGCTATTTATAAGAGCTGAGGAAGAGACCGGTGTGAGGGGAGGCGGGGTAGAGAAGGTTTCTTGAAGAAAGTATTTAATCGGGGAAGGGAAGACGTTATGGGCCTGGATGCACAGGTGGCAGAGCAGGGCTCCATTCCTGGCCGAGGAAGCAGAGCGCCTAGAAATGAGGAAGTCCTGGTCGGGAGCTAAGAAGTGATATAACGAGGATTCTCTTTGTCTTCTTGACTAACGAGGATAAAAATAGCAGAGAGCTGATATACAGGAAAGCAGGCCTCAGCCTCCAGGGGACCATTTAGGAAATGACTTTGGCACAGAATGTGGTTCTGGCCCAAGAGGTCTCCTAAGAAGAACTTGCTATGCTAATTACCCCCTCAACATTTCCACTCCTTGTCTTCTTCTAGGTTTACTGGAAGTGTTCTGCTGTTAGCAACAGCTCCTGCATATGTTCACATGTGTCCACATCCACACATGCCCTCACACCTACACTCATACACACTTTCACACATTCTCACATGTACACTTACATACACACTCACATATCCACTCACATACATTCACCCTCACACATGTGCTTGCATAGACTTACACATATTCACAATCCCATACATCACAGACATGTAGTCACATACTCTTACACATTCATACACATTCATGCACACATGACACACAGACACTCATACGAGTGTACAGGTCATGCACAGCCACAGACATAAACACTCTCATGTCATGAAGACACAAACACATTATACACACACAAGCAGTGACACAATAATCCTACCCATCACAATACACAGATGCATAAACACAACATGCACCTTTTGAAATATTCCAACACATTTATTTTTATGTGACATAATAGTAATATGTAGACAATTTTTATAAATTAAGTTAAAATGGTTAGATAATCTAGTATTGGTTAAGAATGAATTTCTACCAATAATAATAAAAAGGTCATAGCCTGGCCAGTGTGGCTCAGTGGTTGAGTGTCAACCTATGAACTAGGAAGTCATGGTTCAATTCCCAGTCAAGGCATATGCCTGGGTTGTGGGCTCGATCCCCAGTGTGAGGCATGCAAGAGGCAGCTGGTGAATGATTCTCTCTCATCATTGATGTTTCTATCTCTCACTCCCTCTCCCTTCTTCTATGAAATCAATAAAAATATATTTTAAAAAAGAATATAAAGGTCATAGAGTGAGTCACTTTTCTTTTTGTAATTTCTCAAGCTTTGTTTTTGTAGGAAATTGTCCAAGATTCTGTAACTTCTCCTAATAAACAACAAAAAGGATAGTGTTTCTGTGTGTGTGTGTGTGTTTTTTTTATTTCCTTTGGGTCACTGTCATCTCTTTTAATAATGACATACATTCTGGCAATGAACCTTCTGAAAATAAATAAGTAAAGTTTTGGAAACCATATCCTTTCTGTCTTCTCAGCATTTTAAATGTTTTTCTAGTTTCTGAAACAGCCTTTATTTTTCAATTAGTATTAGAGGGTTTTTTTCCCCCCTTCTCAGAATCATCTTTTGGCAGTGGTGAAATTAATCTCCCAAGCCTTTGGGTTTTTTGTCTTTGATCTTTGGGATCTCTGAGACTTTTTTCTTGAAATCAATTACTTTCATTTGATTGTTTTCTAACCTCTACTTGTTTTTATAGAAACATCCTTTTCCTTATTTTGTATTGTCTTTAATATCACTGCACCCTGCTTCTTTGCTATGCTTCTTTGCACAGGCAGCTAGAACATTAAGACCTATGGTAAGAGCCTGGGATCATTTGCACAAGGTCCCAAATATACATTTGTCATGCTGTGTACCTAATGGTTGTATCTATCACCAAAGCAATAAAGGGGCATATTAAGCAGATATATTGGTGCTGAGGATGGTAGCTTAAGAGGGTATAAATAAATATAATATTTCTCAAATAGATAAACGCTACCAGAGTTTCCAACTTCACAATGACAGTTGGGAGCCATAATGTTAACCAGAGATTATGTATCTTTATGGGTGTCGTGGTTTTTAGTTAGATAAAGAAGGCTCTGTAGTTTAGATCAAGGTCATTGGCTCTATAATGGTCAAACAGAGACTAATAATACCAGTTAAACAAGTAATATACCTTGTCTCTGACCCAGGATAATATTATTTAGAATGAGAAAGTACTGGGTAACTAGGTATATTTAGCTTTAAAACACACACACACACACACACACACACAGAGCTGGGTCTGTTAACCTAATTAGACAATTTTACACTAGTCCAGTAGGAAAATGAGGTAAATGTGCAGTGACCCCGAAGTCAAGCTGTGCTTTTCAGGAGGTTAGGAGAGGGCCAGGGTCTGGTCTGCTTCAGTGCTGTTTCCAGTCACCCTACTCTGCCTCCAAGTGACATGATGCAGGATGCTGCCAATTCTAGGTGCCCGGCCTGATCAGCTGGCCTGTTCCATTGAGAGAAACAGTCCAAATTATGTTTCAGCTCAAGTTTATTCTTCCCCTTAGGCTGGTGCCATTGAGGGTTGTGCAGTAATACCCTTTCCCAGGGCTCCTTGCAGCATATAAGGTCTTCACATTAATCCTCTTAAGCTTGTGAGATAGCTTATATCACCCTTCCCACTGAATAATGAGAAAATGGTCTCAAAAAATTAGATGACTTATTCAAGAACCATGCTCTTCCGGCCTGTGGCAGAATATCTATGTTCTCCCCCATGTTGACTAGTGCCTTTGCGATAAGATGGAGCATTTAAGTGCCAGTGCGTGACTCTGTGGTCCCTCACTCTATGGATCTTTGTTGCCACTGTGATCTAGAAGCCACATCTCAGGATGTTGGAGCCTCAAGGTGCAAGTGCACTGGGTTCCTGATTAACTGTGTGGAGAGAGCTGCCCCACAGAGCTGCCAGACTTGATGGTGATTTTGCCTGAAGTGAGAAATAAACCTGATGATTTCAGTTACCCAGATTTTATTTATGACTTATTCTGCATCATAGCTTAGCCTATCCACTCTAGTAAAATGACCCTTATTTTTATCTAAGTATGTAGAGTTTAAAAATATGTTTTATATGTCAAATTTAATCTCCACAAGAACTCTGAAAGGTAAATATTGTATTTATTTCTACTTGATCCATATAAATAACAATACTTATGTGTTCAAATTATTTTCTGCTCTTTTAGGACTAGCTACCTTTCATTCATAACATTTATCCTAACTGGGGTTTTATGTATATTTATATAATTCTTTGATCAATGTCTGTCTAGAATTCAAGCTCCAAAAGAATGCTTTATTTCTAAGCCTGAAATAGGCAGTTAATGCCTATCTGTTGAATTCAGTTAATAAATGAGCACTGGTATCAGCAGGTGAGGGCCTCTTATTCCTGTAGAAAAGCCGCAGACATTCTTAGAACCCAGAGAGTTAGTTGCATGACTTGAATAATCCACGGCATTTGGCAAAGGAAGCTTGATTAATTCATCTTCATCGTGGGGATATATCTACCCCTGGGACAGATGGGCCATGCCCTTGGGTCTGTACATCCACCCGTCTGGCTGTTTCGAATGTGAAATACTGACTTCAGACTTTAAGTTTTCATGTTAAAAATTGTAGGGAGCGGCTATAGGGTCAAGCCTCGGACTGACCTGTGGCAGAGCCGCATACAAGTCCCAGCTTGGAGGGCAGAGCCCTCCGAGCACAATTAAGTTTGACCTTATAGTCCTCCCTTGTTCCTAGGTAGCTAATGGGCTGTGGGAGGTGCAGCAAGTGCTGCCAAAACAAGGCTTGAGGAACGAAATAGATTTGAAACTCACAAGAACATTGTAAATATGTTGACCACTCCCCTTGTTTTGCTTTGTGTGATCTGACTATGAAATAAAGCTTTGGCTTACAGGCTGTGTCACTGTTTCCTCATCCAGGCACAGTGATCCACCTGGTCCCAACTTTATTCTCTTGTCTGTCTTCTTTAATTCTTCACCGCCCCTCCTCAGGTTCACTCCTGGCCGTGCTGGACATGGCTCAAAAAATGATCTATATTGGTGAAAAGCTTTAATGCCTGTTTATTAAGAGACAGATTCTGATGGCATGCTAAACTTGGTCACAGCTACTCTGGGGGCAGAGCCAATGTCATTGCACTTTATGTTTCAAGACCGCAGAGAAAATCCATGAAAGCTTGGGTTATGGTGTTGTCATTACTTGTGTGAACATTAGACTCTGCACTTTTAATGCTGTAGATATTAATTGCAAACATCAGGTATTAGTATAGGTGCTGTTTTGGAGTTACATAAACACTGGGGGAAGGGCACTCTTAAAGGAACTCTTCTATATTCAATACAGCTGTTTACACAAGAAAAATAACCCACTTTTAAATTTTTTTACTTGTTGTAGGATGGGTGCCTTTGCATTGTTTTATCTCTCAAGATGATAGACATATGCTGACCTAGCCACATTTTCTTAAGTTGGTGTTCTTAGTAATGTATAGTCATTTCTGAGACATTTGACTAGGGCTAGTGTAGTTTGTGATCATCGAAGTGAGTGACATTAACTAGCAAATGAATAGATTAATGACTCAGGCTTTATTAAAATAATGTGCTAATCATCTGAAGTGAAAAGCACTGACTTGGGAATTCTGGGAACCAAGGAAAGCTACAGGGAGCAAATGAAAAAACTCAAATTTCTCTGAATTCAACCAGCAACACAAATCCTGCTCAACTATATGTCTGGCCACCGTGGGCCTAAGGACACCCTGAATTGGGTAATCACTCAATCTAATGAAGAAAATGCAACAGCCCTCTGCTTTTTGGACACAATTCTTTTTATCCGTGCCTGTGAACATGACGTGTGATAAAACATGTCAGAGCAATTGCTGCACTGTTTGCAGAAGGGCAGTCTACCCCTACAATCAAGGGCATGGTAAGAGCCAATGACAGCACAGTGGCTGCGGCTCCAGACAGAGCCATCGACCTGTCTCTGAGATGGGTCATCAGCTAGACATGTCTTATTTGTGGAGCAGAATCCCAGGGCCCCCAACAGTAAGTAGCCCAATGTCTTTTATGTCAAAAACAGGCCATACGTCTGGAAAGGAAAGGCTTGTAGGCACAAAAGCTGATCTCTTACTCAGACTGATGGGATGAGGAGAGTCATCATTGGCCAGATAGAAATCCCTCAGCTCAGAGGACGGCAGCTCCTGTCCTCAGCTTGAGGAAGCAGAGTGTCTGATGCTACCCTGCTTAGGAAAGCTCTTTCATCTCTGACCATGCAGGTATTTAACCACTTAGTGGGTTTCTCTCATCATTTCCTGAACATATCCTTTCATTTGAAGCTGCAACATGTGTCTCAGTGTTTCCAGTTACTGCAGTGAATTATTGTGGACGCATGTTCAGGTACTGCTGAAGTGGCAGGGAGCAGAATTCCTTTCCTGCCTGGAAGTTCCAGAACTTTCCTCAGTGCGCCCAGTGAGGCGAGAGTTAAATGTGAGCAATTTAAGACTCATGGCTTGGTCAGTAGATTTTGAATGAGGAAGAGAAACCGGCACCTGAAAAAGCAGGAGGAAACATAAAAGTTTCCATCCAGTGAGTTGAGAATTGTGAGTGGGTTGTGCAATGAGATGAGATAGCGTGTCTTAGCAGTCTCGGCTAACTCTCCACAGCAAGAGTTACGTAAGCAGCCCTAGCTGGTTTGGCTCAGTGGATAGAGCATCAGCCTGTGGACTGAAAGGTCCCAGGTTCGATTCCGGTCAAGGGCATGTACCTTGGTTGCGGGCACATCCCCAGTAGGAGGAGTGCAGGAGGCAGCTGATCGATGTTTCTCTCTCATCGATGTTTCTAACTCTCTATCCCTCTCCCTTCCTCTCTGTAAAAAATCAATAAAATATATATTTAAAAAAAAAAAAAAAGAGTTACGTAAGCAAAGGATGCATTCTTTAAAGCACACTGTTCTTTTTTCTTTTCTCTTAAATTTATTTTTTAAAAGCCTAAGAATCAGCATGTAAGGCATTCAGGATAATGCAAATTTACTCTAAAATCCTGATACATGTAAAACAGCTCCCCCCCCTGTATTTGAATAAAGTGCATTTTTTTATACTGTGGAAGCTCTTGTTCTGTGGTACTTTGTGTCCCTTTCCTAACATTAAACACACTTCAATCAGCTAGGCCATTCCTGAAAATGAGCCCCATGACATTTCTTTAAAAAATTTCCCTTTTATACAATCTTTCTTTGTTTTGTCTCCTGGATAGAAATGTTGGTTGCACAGAAGTCTTTTAAGGAAGAAAAAAACACTACTGGAAATATCGACGGGAACGCTTTGTAAAGTACATGATTGTCTAACTGCTATGCTGCACATCTGAAGCTAATACAAAATACCATTGAATGTAAACTGTAATTGAAAAAAAATGCAAAAAAGGGCGGAAGAAAAACACTATGTAAATAGCAATATTATTAAATCAACCCAATTCTCTACTCCAGAAGACAGAAAGCAAGCTCTCCTGAAAACCGGGAGTGGTGTTTCTGGATTGAGAGGATTTGGGAAGTGCAGATGGGAGAAAGCTCGCCTCTTCACGCCATGCCAGGGCAGTGAGCAGAGCATTTAGTAATCCTAGTGATAATAAAAACAGATGTTTACATAGCATGTACCTTGTGCAAGGAACCTTTCTAAGCCTCGATTTCTGTACATAGCTTAACCAATCCTCTCCCATCCCACGAGGTAGCTATGTTTCCATCCCTTTTTGTACATGGGAAACTGAGGTACTGAGAGATGGTATGACTTGTCAGAGATCAGACAGGCAGTATGTGACAGACTGTGGCTTTAGCCAGCTCTGCTTGTAGACAAAGACAACTGCTCAGAGGGTGTGATTTGTGATCAACCAGAAAGAGATGAGATACCACTCCTACCCATTCAAAACATTCCTTAATGCTCTCTGAGATCCATATCTTAGAGCAGTGGTTCTCAACCTTCCTAATGCTGCTACCCTTTAATACAGTTCCTCATGTTGTGGTGACCCCCAAACATAAAATTATTTTCATTGCTACTTCATAACTGTAATTTTGCTACTGTTATGAATCGTAATGTAAATATCTGATATGCAGGATGTATTTTCATTGTTACAAATTGAACATAATTAAAGCATAGTGATTAATCACAAAAACAATATGTAATTATATATGTGTTTTCCGATGGTCTTAGGCGACCCCTGTGAAAGGGTCGTTCGACCCCCAAAGGGGTCACGACCCACAGGTTGAGAACCGCTGTCTTAGTAGCCCCTGAATAAGAAAAACTTCAGTTGAGTTGAGTAGTAGACTTTATTAAATGTCCCAGTAAAAGAGGAATAACATTTCCTTTCCAGCATAATTGAGGGAAAGGTGTTTTGAAGGAGAGAGGAGGAGAGGTTAATTTGTGTGTGTAGCTGTGCAGGCTGGGGAGAGGGTGGTGAGGGTGGGCAGCCAATGGACAGCAGCCTCCCCTCCTGCCAGGGGACCGGTGCAGGGAAAGGGAGCAGAAGCCAGAAGAGGCCACGCAGATGGCCTGCAAGAGTCAGGCCAGCCTGTGTGTGAGACCCTCTCCACCATTTCCCAAGCTACTTACTTCACCTCTCTAAGCTTTAGTTTCCTCTTCTGTTACCTCTTCAGCGTGGTTTTAAACATTTAATGAGATAATGGGGGTGTCATATTTTAGCAGATGTTAGCACAAGTGAAGAGGCAAAGTGAAGAACACAATCTGTAGAACAAGGTGGCCTGAGTTCAAATCCGGGGGCCTCATTCATTGCTGTGTGTCTTGGACATATTACTAAAACTCATAATCTGGGGCCCATTATCCTATCTAATTCCCAGTGTTGTTTATTTTTATAGCAAACACTCAACAAACAACAATTGTTATCATGCATTGGTACCTGTCAGCCTGTGAACAAGCTCTCCTCATTGGCTTTGAACTTTCTTATACCTGCTACGAACTATTTGCCTATTGTTTTGGGTTAATTTCTGTTTCTTACCAAGCCTAAGGCTGGTTCCAAAGTGTAATGCAGTGGGTAATGATGTGAGATGTTTTTCTTTTAGGGTTTGAGTGACAGTCATTGTAGGGGTGAGGGATTCTGTCTTTGTGTTTGGGTTGACAACCAAAGGGTACATTACTAGTAAACTGTACAGGGCCTTGTTCTCCAGGTCACCAGGGAATGCATTTGCAGCTTCCTGTTTAGCTTCCTGAGCTGTGTGTTCCAATGTGACACATTAGAACTGGGGCAGCTCCAGGGTTTTGTTCTGGTGACGCAGAAATGCAAGGGCTCTGCCCTCTGAGTTCCTGACATGCCCATTTACAAATACATATTTGTCATTGTTTTCCAGGAACCTTTTGGTTTTGGTGCTTTGCTTGCGCCTCCATTTAGATTTGCTCTGAATGGCATTCTTCATAGGGACATTGTCAACAAATATGAAATGCTGGCAAATCGTATTTTTCTAGTGATTGTTTCCACATCTATCCACTTAGAACTTATTTATTGAGCATCTATTATGTGCCAGAAATTATTCCAGACACTGGGGATTCAGCAGTGAACAAAACAGACACAAGTCCCTGTCTTCAAGGTGCTTGCAAACTAGTGAAGGGTGAGAGATAAGCAGAGTATGTGGCTTGTTAGGTGGTGATAATGCATGAAGGAGAAAAACAAAGCAGGGGAGGTTGGTAAGGAGGTGGGTGGCTAGGCAAGCCTCACTGAGAGATGTTTGGATAAAGACCTAATGGAGTGTGGGAATGATCTGTGTGGGAAGGGCGTCGCGGGCAGAGGCAACAGCAAATGCAATGGAGACATGAGGGTTCTAGGCACACGTAGGGCAGAGCATTGAGGCCATTGTCATAGCTGGAGAGGAGTGAGTGAGGGGGACAATAATTGGAAAATTAGTCAGAGAGGAGGGAAGAGCCACATTATATTGGCCATAGTAAGAAGTTTGGATTTACTCAGGGTGGCAGGGGAAGCTACTGTGTGGTCTCAGACAGAGGAGTACCACAAGCTGATTGTTATTTTGCCAGGATCACTGGGAATGAAAATAGGCTGACGGGGTAGGGAGAAAGTAGAGACAATAGATAAAGGACAGCGACTTGGATCAGAGTGCTGACCTGATGGCGGGAAGTGGTTGGGTTCTGGAAACATTCTGCTATAGCCGCTCTGGAAAGTAGTTTGGAAGTTCCTAGAACAAATCTTAAACAAAAACCTTAAACATAACACTTAACCATGTGACCTAGAAATTGCACTTCTGAGTAGTTACCTCAGAGAAATGAACAGTTATCTCCACACAAAAATGTGTACAGGAATATTCATAAAGCAATAGTCAAAAAAGAAACAACCAAAATGTCCTCCAGCCGGTGAATGGTTAAACAACTGAGGAATATGCATACCATGCAATACTTACTACACAACAATAAACAAGAAACTAGTTATTGATATACAATAACTTCTATGGGCCTCAAGAGTATTATGCTGAGTGAAAGAAAGCCAATCTCAAAAGATTGCCCATGACAGTAGCCCCCCTCCTCCATCTGTGGCTTTTCTGCAATTTCAGTTACCTAAAGTCAACAGCTATCTGAAAATATTAAATGGAAAATTCCAGAAATAAACAATTCATAAGTTTTAAATTGCATGCCATTCTGAGTAGGGTGCTGAAATCTTGGGCCATCCTGATTCATCTGGTCTGGGATGTGAATCATCTCTTTGTCCAGTGTATCCACGATGTACACACTACCCAACCGTTAGTCACTTAGTAACCATTTGGTTATTAGATTAGTTATCAGAGAGAGGGGGGGGGGGAAGAAAGTACATTCACATAACTTTAATTACAGTATATTATTGCGATTGTTTTATTATTGGGTATTTTTAATCCTTTACCTGTGGCTAATTTATAAAATAAAATTTATCATAGATATGTGCTTATCAGAAGAAAGAGTATATAAAGGGTTAGGTACTTTTCACAAGTTCAAGAACATTGTGGGATTCTTGGAGTGGAATTCCCTGGTGGATAAAGGGGACTACTGTATAATGGATTAAATGGCATGGAGCCTAACCACCACACCATGAAAATTTCCTGGGTTTTGGGAA
>NW_005871072.1:9736112-9769412 GCF_000147115.1 Myotis lucifugus
CTTTAGCTGGCTTGGGGTAGGGCAGAAGCATCAGGGGAGGCAGGGGTCTTCTGGGTTCTTGACATTCTTAATAGCAGTTGTGGCTCCTTTTGAATTTCTGAAGTTGTGGGAGGCTTTGAACCCTTTAATAATAATAGAAGATGCTGATGAAGGCAAAAATAGTCAATAGAATTTGCATATAGAGCTGAATTTGCATATAGTGGGGTGTAAGAGGAAAAGGAGCTAAAGATGATTCCAAGAGTTTTGGCCTGAGCAGCAGAATGTATCAAGTTGCAATTAACTCGCAAAGGAGCTAATCTTGTGGTACATATACTGAGAGTTCAGTTTTAGGCATGATAAGTTTAAGATGCTTGTTCAACATCTTTGGAAGTCATCAGTATGAAAAAATGATATTTGAAGCTATAAATCTAGATGAGACTACTAAGGGAGTGAGTATAGAGAAAGAAGATAATTCAGGTTGAGCTTGGGCTGCTCCAACTTTAGAGACTTAAGAGATGAAAAGGAAGCCAAAAATATCAGGATGGAGTGTCCAGACAGATAGGAGAAAATCCAGGAGGGTGAGATATCCTCAAAGCCACTGAGGGAGGTGTTAGAAGAAGATAGATATCACCTGTCTCAAATGCTGCTGAAATGTCAAGGCGACAAAGACAGAGATTGGACCACGACTTTAGCAATGTGGCGGGCATTGGGGGCCTCAGTGGAGTGTTAAGGGTAAAAGTGTGACTGGAGTGAATTCAAGACACAACAGAAAGAATTAAGTTGGAAACACTGCTCATGGGATAGCAATACTTATACCAGACAAAATAGACTTTAAAACAAAGGCTATAACCAGAGACAAAGAAGGACACAGCAATTTCACTTCTGGGTATTTATCTGAAGAAACCCAAAACACTAAATAAAAAAGACATATACATCTATATGTCCACTGAAGCATTATTTACTAGAGCCAAGATATGGAAGCAACCTAAGTGATCATTAATAGATGAATGGATAAAGGAGAAGTGGCGCATATATACAATGGAATATGACTCAGTCATAAGAAAAGAATGAATTGATGTTTCTCTCTCATCGATTGGACCTAGAGGGTACTGTGAAATGTCAGACAGAGAAAAACAAATGACATATGATTTCACTTATATGTGAATCAGAACAGAAACAGACACATAGATACAGAGAAAATGGAGGAGGTTGGGGGACTGGGTAAAAAGGTGAAGGGATTAAGAACCAGAAATTGGTAGTCACAGAATAGTCACGGGGATGTAAAGTATGGCATAGGGAATACAGTCAATAATATTGTCATAACTATGTGTAGTGTCAGGTGGGTATTAATCAGGATGATCACTTAGTAAGTTATATAAATGTCTAATCACTGGGTTGTATATCTAAAATTAATATAGTATTGTAGGTCAATTGAAATTGAGAAATAAAAAAATTATATATTTAAAAAAAGAAAATATAGCTCATGATAACTTCTGGGGAATCTTGCTATAAAAGAAAAGACAAAATGTGGAAGTAACAGGGGAGAAGATTACTTTTTCTTTTTTAAGATGGGAGGAAAAGAGCATGTTGATTCTGATGGACTATCCAGTAGAAGAAGGAAAAGTTGATGATTCAGGAGAGGAGAGAATAGCTGAAGAAATGTTCTAGAGGAGGCCAAAAGGGCTGGGACCTGGTGCGCAGGTGGGAGAGTTAGCTTTTCGCAGGAGAGAAGTACAGCCTGAGGGTGCAGATGTGGATGCGTGGGGCATGTGTGTGGAGGTGCGAACTCATGGGAATTCTCTTTGGGTGGGTTCTGTCTTTGCAATGAAACAGCAGGTAACCTCACAGCAGCTGAAGGTGGGAATGAGTAGGCGGGGCTGGAGTTTGGAGGAGAAAGGCAGTAGGAGAGCTGGAAGAAAGAGTGCACCACCAGGAAAAATAGTTTGCTTCTTGGGCAGCACAAGTGTCCAGCTGAGTGAGTGGTCCTGAGTGTGCAGGTGTGCTTTTCAAGTGCACCTCCACTCAGCTGTGGCAGGTGTGCTGTGTGCAATGAGGCTCTCTACCATCAGGTCGGCATATTTATCACAGCCAGAATTGTACTTTCGATTTAGGCAATGATTCTGCATTGTGACCTCAAGTCTCTTAACTCTTTGAGTTGAGAGTTTCATCTTGAAATTATAGATTTTGGAAGAGAGGGAAAGAAGAGAGAGGATGCCTCATGAGAGGAGGTATGGAAATCAGAGTCAGGAGAACAGAAAAGAAGAGCTGCTTATCTCATCAGTTAAGAAACTTGTGAAAGG
This sequence comes from Myotis lucifugus, assembly GCF_000147115.1. Lineage (NCBI taxonomy): Eukaryota > Metazoa > Chordata > Mammalia > Chiroptera > Vespertilionidae > Myotis > Myotis lucifugus. The sequence continues at coordinate 9,738,392 of NW_005871072.1, forward strand.
GTTTTAAGTCACTGACATGAAAACAATGTCAGGTTTGCCTAAATGGAATAATTGGGACATTTTTCACTTGTGTTACATCCTATATAACAAAAGCCTAATATGCAAATTGTCCCCTCGACGGGGGAGTTTGACTGGGAATTTGACCACCCGCTATGATGTGTGCAGACCACCAGGGGGTGGCCTGGAACATGGCGGGTGTTGGTGACAGGGCGCTGCAGCCAGTGTAGTAGAGGTACTGCAGCACAGTAGCCCTGATGAGAGGGGGACTGCAGCAGGATGGTGGAGCAGGTGAGTGGGCAGCACAGGCCAAGGCGGGGGTTAGCAGGGCCTAATCGCCCTGTCAATAGCCCCGCAGATGGCGACCAGCAGCGGTGGCAGGGGGTGGGGTTGCTGCCCAGCTCCCAGGTGCTAAGGGAGCCAGGAAGGGCCCGATGACTCAGGCGGAGGGGGACATATGGGGCCCTGGGGGTCAGCTGGGACCTGCCCTTCCACGCCAGACTCTCGCGCTTTGATCGCCAGCCCGGCCTAGGGACTGCAACTGTGCATGAATTTTGTGCACTGGGCCTCTAGTTTATTAAATAAATACATATTGGCCACCTAATATAGGGCCAGGTACTGTACTATATCCCAGGGATGTGAAAGCAGATGTCTTTGACTTCCAAGAGCTCTAGTACTGTGGATACAGAAATATAAAAAGTGTGTTAAGTGCAAGGATAGAAATACACATTTGGGAACCAGGAATGGAATTCCATCTGGGAAGTGAACTTGAGTCTCATCTGGGCAGTGAGGGGGAGTGATTCAAAAAGATGCTGAGCTAGAGATGCTGGAACTGAGATTTACAAGAGAGGAGTGAGAGATAGTCAGGTGACAAGAATGGGGTGGGGCAGAGAGTCATTTCATGCAGAGGGTAAGAGCAAAGGTGAAGGGGAGACGGGAAGACAAGCAAGAGCTCTGAGGGACATCCATGGGGCTAGTGGTCAAAGGGCCTAGATGGAAAGGACCAGGACAGAAAGAACCCATGGGTGTGTAATGGAGAAAGGAGACAGGAAGGAGAAGGGCTTTGACCTCAGGACTTGCATTTTATTGCTAAAGCCACATTAGTACTGCATGTTCTTGCAAGACTGGCTAGGACTTAGGAGGGGAAGAGGAACTGACCGAGAAGGAAATGAGGAGGGGAAGGGAAAAATGTCAGCTTACTGATAGATGCAGCTGGGGTGGTCCCCAATGAGACCCAGTGCTGAGCCCGCCTTCCTCTGCCTTCTCAACCTGAATTAGACTTGTCAGTCATCCAGGGACTTGTGGGAGAGCTCTGGACTAGACATTAGGAGACTTGGGTTCTCATCTCTGATGTGAACTCACTGTACAAGCATTTACCACTGGGCCCTACTTTCTTCATCTGTGAAACTAGGCAGTTGGGCCTGAAACTCAGATGAGTCAATCCTAAAGAATGTTCCCTTGTACTAAATATTAGATGTGAGTGACGTCAAGGATATCATCTTTCATTCCTCACTCAACATGAGTGCTAGACTCTTTCGTGCATGTGAGTTTTCTAATCAGCCCCTGGTGTAGTGCCTTTGTGACCCATCTGTCTGTCCTCTAATTCTCCTGTCACTTAGTGTCACTGGTTGCCATAGGAGAAGCTTTGACAGTTTCACAGAGAGGATGATGACCTGTCACACTTATGGGTGGATGCTCTTCAGGGAAAGAGGAATGTGTGTAACAATAATGGAGATGATAACAAAGGTAGTGATGATGATGATGGTGATTCTAATACCTAATCATCACCTATATGTTTTGTATACATGGTCATATTTAATCTTCACAGCAAATCTTTGATGTAAGCATTTCTGTTTTTTGCATTTAACAGATGAGGAAATTGAAGTACAGAGAGGTAAGGTAACTTTCTCTGAGTCACGCAGCATTTGAATCCATGTAGTCTAACCACGGGCCTACACTTCAGCCTCACAGTAGGCTGCCTGCCTGTGTCTAGTTCTGTGTGGAGACATAGAACTCCACGTGGGGGTGTGAGTCCAGAAGGGAAAGGGGAAAGAAAGGTGACAGTGGGGAGTACATAATGCTTGCAGTTCCCTGGTAGGCTCCCAAATATCTAATATTGCCCAGAGCTATCCTTTCTGTCAGATTTTGTAAAGGTTAATATGCAATGCAAGATGAAAATGGTGGCTGTATTCGTAAGAGAATGACCCCCTAGACCAGTGGTTCTCAACCTTCCTAATGCCATGAACCTTTAATACAGTTTCTCATGTTGTGGTGACCCCCAACCATAAAATTATTTTCGTTGCTACTTCATAACTGTAATTTTGCTACTGTTATGAATTGTAATGGAAATATCTAATATGCAGGATGTATTTTCATTGTTACAAATTGAACATAATTAAAGCATAGTGATTAATCACAAAAACAATATGTAATTATATATGTGTTTTCTGATGGTCTTAGGCGACCCCTGTGAAAGGGTCGTTCGACCCCCAAAGGGGTCGTGACCCACAGGTTGAGAACCGCTGCTCTAGACTCTTCAGCTCAGTTAAATGGTAGAGGGAGGTTGGACCCTGCACCTTGTCCTTCCCCTTCCTCCCCAGCTCTGGAGGGCAGCTCCCTGTTACCTCAGTCTCCTCTAGTCAGACAGGGAACTCATAGCGACCGGACATCTTTTGTCATGTGAGTCTGTTTGCAGAAAGGAAATGTGTTATTTGGAAGCAATTATAAGCTGATTCTGTAACCATTCATGTCATACAAGGCAACCTGCATGTGTGTATTACTTGCAAAGTGCTCTCACATTATAATTGATATTTACTGAGCACCTGCTATGTGCCAAGTACAGTGCTGGGCAGTTTTACATGTGTTATTTCACTCAATCCTCACAACAACCACTTTGGGTTGGCCTCATTGTTATCTCCATTTTACAAATGAGGAGATTGAGACACAAAAGTTAAGTAAGTTGTTTAAAGTCACATGGCTATTACACCAGGGATTTGACTCGGGCCATAATGACCTACTGTAAAGCAAGATGCGGATTTCCTATTTGTTATAAGGAAATTTCCTTTGTATGCCAAATCAAGGTGTGGCAACAGGGCTGTTGTTTTCGATTTTACCAGGGACTAACTATAGCTTTTTCATCCCCAGAAAAATGAAAACCTCCTCTATTCAGCAAGAAATATTCAATAATTTTTGGATCTTTTCTCTAGCATACTGTGAATCATTTCTGTACATAATTATTCCTTCATTGCAAAAGTCCTACAAAAGAGGTCAATGGGTGAAGAAAGAAAATGACACATTTCCAAAAATCTGTTTTCCTCTTTCAAGTTCTTTTCTCGCCACTTCTTTTTCCTGTTGTGTAATCAGGCAATTTTCAGTCTGATGAGGCAGGTCTGCACCCTCTTGCTATAGATTTTTGGTGGTGGATATTTGTTGACATATTGGGGCTGAAATTAGACCAAGGGTCTCCTGGGCAGCTTTGGCCTCTGCTAAGTCCTTAGTGTATCCTTGATGTTCAGTAAATGCTAATTACCAGCAATGATAGCGGGGCAGATAACATCAGTTGTTCATTCCACCCAGCTTCCTTCTTAGGGGAGGGAACAGAGCAGCAAAAAGCCGAAATGGTGGCCACTTCCTTATTTAACTCAAGGCTCCTTGGGTGCTGTCTGCAGCTGTCCATCACCATTTGAATAATCTGTTGTACTTAGAATAGAGGAACTAATTTAATTTCTACAGCACTACGAGGAGCTGCAGAACCCATTTTATGACGCTACAGTTGCTTGCAATTGTCTTGCTACAGAATAAATAAGTATTTGGAAAATTAAATCCCTTGTGGTGATGCTGTTGCTCCTGGTTTGTTTTTAACTCTGCTGAATGACATTCCTCTCCCTCAGCCTCCAAGCTCTTTATGAGCCCTCTGTGCATAAAAGTGATGCCAACGGTAGGGAAGTGCGTGCTCTACGTGCTTTTTCTCTCGTTTTGTTCTCGGTGCCTTCTCCCTCCTGACTTGCCCTGTGGCTCGAGGGGCCCATTTCACGGGGCTCCTGAGCCTGGAATGTGTCTCCTTATATCTCTGTTTTCTCAATGCTATAATTTCTGTTATCAAAAGCGGGAAAAGGGGAAGGCTTTGTTTCTGAAATGAAGAGTAAGCTTAGAGAGAAAGTACACATATTTCCTGATGCCAGTATGTATGCATTTTGATATACTAAAAATGTTTAATTTTTCAGTAAAATGATACAAATCTAGGAATCTCTGAGTAATTCATAAATATTTAAGAATGTTTTGTTTGGATTTTCAAGAGGCACAGCCTGAAAGTCTTTGAGAGGTGAATTTTGTGACTGTTTCAATCATTCAACTCAACCCTTCAGCTGAGGGCAGCGGTGAGGTGAGGGGTTCTGTTATGATCTATGCAAAGGCACAGAAAACAAGAACCCTGCTTTCCATCCCCAGACAGGGGATTGTGCTCTGGAGAGGAGAGACCTGCCTCTGGGATCTGGGGTGGCTAACAGGTCTCTGGGGCTTTGGGGTCCTTCACCAATGTTTGGGGTGACCATCAGAGTTGACTTTGAACTTGTGGAGGATGGATCAGCTCTCAGTCTATGTGACCTGGAGGATGGAGCATAGAGCTTGGAGTATCCTGCAGGGAGTTCAGGCTTCTTGGAACATGTGGTGGTTAAATTTATGTGGCTAGGCTGTGGCTCCCAGTTGTTTGGTCGTACATGAGTCTGTTGTAGGTGGCGGAAATGGCACCAAGTGTCTGACCTGTGGGGTCAGACCAAACCTGGGTTCAGCAACCTCAGTACTTGGGTTCTGGCTAGGAAAGAGTTCAGAGCCAAGACCCAAACTGTAAGAGAACATTTATTTGGTAAATCACAGAGGTAGAAGCAGGAATTCCTAGAAGTAATTCCTAGAAGAAATGGGCTTAGGAAACAAGTTATGGAGGCAAAGGAAGGGCCCTAGGAGCTTGGGAATGAGGACACCTGAGGCAGGGAGGGGAAAGGGAAAGGCATGGGTGTGCTTCTGGGAGGGAGAGCGCACTGGGTCCTCCATGCTAAGGGTTTTAAGGGTGGAGATTTTAGGGGAGGTCCCAGGGGAAGATCAATAGATTATTCAGCAACTTTCCGGGTGTGCCCTTTCAGGGTTGTGGTCTTCACTGATTGATTGGCCAGTACCAGAGCTGGGCGTCATTATTCAATGCAGCTGGTCCTGAGGTCAGCCTTGGCTGGTTTTGTTGCTTATCGAGGCTTGGAGCTGAAAACAACCGAGGCCTAGACGTCATCTCTAGGGTGGAAAGGCCAGGGGATCCAAACCACATGACTAGGGATATGCTAGAGAAGGAAAGGTCATCCTGGGGGTGAGTTCTCACCCTACAATTGATTGTCCATTGCTTGGCACCTGGGGCTTTTCACCCTGGTGATCTTCTGTACCTGGCCCATTGTCCTTGCTCTGCTCATGTCTGTCTAACTGCCTTCCACAAGTCTAAATAATGCTGTGAAAGTATTTTTTTTCCAGGTGTGATTAACATCTAAATCATTACACTTTGAGTAAAGCAGACTACCCTCTATAATGTGGGTGGGCCTAATCCAATCAGTTGAAGGTCTTCAGAGAAGAGACCAAGGTCCCCAGAAGAGGAAGGAGTTCTATTTCTAGCCCGCCTTTGCACTCGTCACTGCAACATCAAGTTCTGCTGGAATTGCTGGCCTGCCAGTCTGTCCTGCGGAATTTAGCCTTGTAGCTCCTACAATCACTTTAGCCAATTACTTACATCTTTTTCTATGTTTATACTAGAAGAAATTTATGCAAGAGTAGGCCTTCCTTCCCTCAGCTGCCGGCAACGGCTTCCCTCTGGCACCTGGGACCCAAGCTTCCCTTGTAGCCCTGGCTTCGTCCGGAAGGTCGTCCGGAAGGACGTCTGGAAGGACATCCAGTCTAATGAGCATATTACTATTTTATTATTATAGATATCCTATTGGTCCTATTTCTCTGGAGAGCTCTGACTCATGCAGAACCCTACTGAATGCTCAGCTGAGGCATCAGCAGGTGTTGTTGGGATTGTTGGAGGAAACCCCACCTGGAGCTGAGGGCAGCCATGGGGATTCCAAGTGTAGCTGCCCTTTCAAGGTGACCTCAAGTCCCTAATTTATTCATACTGTCTTGTGAGTTGGACTTCAATGTCAGTGGATATCGTGGCTCATGCCCCTTTGGCTTCCAAGTCTCATGGGTGGTGGGTGGCTGGTTTACGTTTGCAGACTGGGATTTATTAGCTTACTCTGAGTGTATGGCAATGTCTCTGCTCTGTCTCTGAAGGATCAGTGGCTGTTCTGACAAAGGTGGAGAGTCTATTTGGTAGGTAGTAGGTAAGATGTGGCAGGAAACACAGCAGATGTCAAGATCTAAAGGCATAGTTTACTTTTTGAGGGACAGAAAGGGATGGAGGGTATTGTTGAAGATAGAAAATGTGAGTTGTAATAAGTTAACTAATGAAATTAGGGCAAAGGAGGGCCAATACGGACAGAGGTGAAGACTGCAAGCCTGAAGAACTAAGCCAGGAAGAATTTGGGGAGAGCTCCAAATAATGAGGCAGGAGGTGAAATAAGGCACAGAGGTCAAATGAAGGCCGGCTCTGGCACATTTTATCTGCCATAGGCACTGAGGTCTGCCCACTGGGCCTGTAGGGGCACAGCAGGTGATGGAAGTTTATCTAAATGAGATTGAATCCTTTTCATTTATTTTCCCCTCAGGAGCTGTTTTCTCCTCGCCGTTTCCAGGTTTTTATTTAGTCAACTTGTTTGCTGGTCTTTAAGTTTACTTGACAACAACCTCCATAAATGCGAAGTTAGCCAGGTAATTTGGAGGTGCTAGGGCATGTGTGCATTGCATACTTATAACATCTCATCAACCCAGAGCCGGAAAGTGAACTTCCCACAGATATGGCAGGTGTACTTTGTGGCACCATGGGAAATGTATGCCCTGGCTTCAACTCAACTGACTGCAATCACTACCTTTAAATAGACATTGCAGTATAATTTTAAAGATTAGTTAGAATTCTTGTGCATTTATAATATGTAAATGAGGGGCATTCCAGGTCATTTTCATTATATTTACACTCGAATTTTTAGTCTAGCTTTCTTCACGGCAGCAAAGTTATGTGGATTGTACCAAAGCTCTCATCAGTGGCATACAACGGAAGGATGGTGGGGCATCTGGGAAGTTTTCGTGGGTCCAGAAAAGATGCTGGAATAGATGAATCCATATGCTCAAGTCTACTTGAAAGGATGGTGTTAAGGAGCTGCCAGTGTTGATTGGTGTGGGATCTTTGCCCACTTGGGAGATGCATGGGGGCGCTGAGTAACTGGGGATGAAAAGGACTGTGCATGATGTAGTCTCTGTTGCTTCGTGAGAAGAGCAGATGCAAATGTGACAAGTCCATTTGGTCTATCATACAACATGTTTCCCAGTTCTTTTGTCTTTCTTGTCTGAGCTGTATAGTGTATACTAAATTATAAACATGACTATACACTACTGACTCCTGAATTATAAACATGACTATACACTACTGACTCCTGTGCCAGATAACAAGGTAGTGTAATCAACTACTAAGGATATCCCAGTTTTTGCACCCAAATCACAGGGCAACTTGGTCAGTGGAAAGAGAGACCTGCTATCACCCTGGAAGGGCTGGCCATAGCGAAGCCCTGTTGTGGCCATGAATTCAGGCTCAGGCTTGGACTCAGATTGGTTCACAGTTAACATTGGCCCCAGGATTCAGGAGGGGCTCCGGAAGTCACATTCTCCGAGGTAACCTGGAGCCAATTGCAAATTTCATGGGAAGGCTCAGAAACACCCACTCTTTAGGTACTCCATTCGGTATCAGGAAGGATGACTTCTATCTGTATATGACAGAACACCTACATCAAAAGTTTAAATGCACATGGTATTTTCTCTCATGTAAAAAGTTAAAAGGGCCCTGACTGGCTGGTGTGGCTCAGTTGTTTGAGCGTCATCCCTTGCACTGAGAGGTACCAGTTACATTCCTGATCAGGGCACATGTGGGTGGTGGGAAGTGAGGGAAGGGGGAGTATCGGGCTTGATCCCCCGTAGGGGACATGCAGGAGGTAGCTGATAGCTATCTCTCTCTCTCATGGATATTTTTTTTTCTCTCTCTCTCTCTCCCTTACTCTCTAAAATCAATAAAAACATGTTTTTTTAAAAAGTTAAAAGGGAAGAATTCCACGGCTGGTACCCTGTATCCCCAAGTCATCAGGGGTCTGAATCACTCCCTGCTCTCTGCTCCAAAATTCCTTTATTCACATGGTCCCAGAGAGCTGTCACTGCTTCTAGTTTTAGGCAGTGGGATGGAGAAAGGGTAAAGAAAGATATGCTCCCTCCTTCTAAGGACATTTCTCAAGAGACACAGCACCTCTGCGTATCCCCCATTCTCCAGGACTTAATCACCTGAGCACATGGCGTTGCAAGGAAGCTGGAAAATACACTCTTTATTCCTCATGGCCAGGGGCCCAGCTAAACACCAGTGCTTAGTCACTAAGGAGGCAGGGGGGAGGAGGTATTTTAGACAGCTAGCAGTCCCTTCCTCCCTTACACCACATGTCACTTGGTAATATTTAAATTTACACATTTTTAAGTGTAAGAATTATTGAATATGGAGGAAAGGGAATCCTTTGCACTGTTGGTGGGAATATAAATTGATGAAGCCACTATGGAAAACAGTATGAAGTTTCCTCAAAAAAATTAAAAATAGAGCCCTAGCCGGTTTGGCTCAGTGGATAGAGCGTCAGCCTGCAGACTGAAGGGTCCCAGGTTCGATTCTGGTCAAGGGCACATGCCTGGGTCACTGGCTCGGTCCAACCTGCAGGAGGCAGCCAATCAATGATTCTCTCTCGTCATTGATGTATCTATCTCTCTCTTCCTTTCCCTTCCTCTCTGAAATCAATAAAAATATTTTAAAAAATTAAAAATAGAACTACTATGTGACCCAGCAATTTCATTTCTGGGTATGTAGCTAAAGGAAAGGAAGTCACTATCTCCAAAAGATTCCTGCATCCCCATATTCATTGCAGCATTATTTACAATAGCCAACCTATTATAAGTAGGCTTCTAACCAATGGGAACAATCTAGATGTCCATTGACAGATGAATGGGTAAAAAACATGTAAATATATATGTTCTTCTTGATAAGAAACTTACAGAACATGAGCCTGTGCGTGCCCCCCCCCACACACTGGAATATTATTCTGCCATAAAAAAGAAGAAAACTTGACCATTTGCAACAACATGCATGGACATTGAAGGCATTATGCTAAGTCCAATAAGTAAGAAAGTTAAATACTATATCATTTCATCTATATGTGGAATCTTCAAAAAACTGAACTGAACTCATGGAAACAGAGAACAGATTGGCAGTTGCCAGAGGTGAGGGGTAGGAGGTGGGTAAAATGGGTGAAGGTGGTCCTAAGGTTCAAACTTCCAGTTATAAGAAAAAAAGTCCTGTAGAGCATGTAAGGTTCAGCATGGTGACTATAGTTAACAGTACTCTATTGTATATCTGAAAATTACTACGAGAGTAAATCTTAACAGTTTTCGGCACAAGAACAAATGGTAACTATGTGAAGTGATAGATATTCATTAAGTTTATTCTGATGATCATTTCTCAATATAAACACATATGAAATCATTATGCTGCATATCTTAAATTAATACAGTGCTATATGTTATTTATATCTTAATAAAACTGGGGCGGGGAAAGAATAAATGAGGGGGGGAAAAGGAATTATTGCATATTGAGTCTGTACAGGGATGTGGTCAGGTTCCATGAGGGAATTAAACATGACTCAGACAGGAGGCTACACAGGATCATAAAAAGGAAGGTGCCGTAGGTTGTGAGACACGGTGTTATTTTATGTACCATGAGGTAGAAAACCACTGCCAGTTTTAACTGTAATAAACTTTTCATCATTAGATACACTAACAATTTCAGAGATATTAAATGTGAAAAAAAGCCTCTTAGAATTAATGCAGTTAATGATTTCAGAGTGCATACAGAGTCTGGTGTCAGATTTTTGGTGTGGTCTAATCTTCCTAAGCCTCAGCACCCTCATCTGTAAAATGAGCATAATGATAATTTCTAACACACAGCATTATGAAAAGATTTAATGAGATAATTCATAGGAAGTGCATAGTTCAATTTCACGCATATAGTAAATGCTCATTAAATGCTGACTTTTAGTGATTTTAAGTAAACTTTATGCCCTCAAAGTAGTGAATGGGAGACCCAGCTAACATAAGAGCCAACAAAATGGGGAGATGAATGGGAAAATTCCCCAGACCGTGTGAAGCTGGTCTTTGGTTGTGGGCTGCTTCTTCACCTACATGGAGAGGAATAATAAGTTTAAAGAGAAAAGCTGAAAGAGTCCTTTAAAATACTTCCAGGATAACAAACCTGTGTGATAAATATGATGCCTATTTTAATGGTCTGAGAAAAATCTCCCTAGTAGCAGAGGAGCAATATTAACCATGAGACAACTCCATTATGTCTCAGTTTCCCTTAACTGTCTAGAATGGACCCATTGGGGAAAGCTGCCTCCTGCATGAAATTTCAATCAATGGGTGTCTCTGAGGACTTTAGAGGTTCTTCTTGATCAGAGACTTACAGAACATGTTCTTCTGGGAAGTTCTCACATGTTCACCCATGCCTGGGCAAACAAGTTCCCAAGTAAAATTGTTCCTGGAGTCAACTATCTCCTGCAAAGAGAGAAACTCTCATTTGTTTTCAAGGGGATGTTGACTGTTGCAAAGGAATGGAATCATTCCTCCAGAGAAAAAGCTAATCATAATAAGTTTTATGGTTTTTTGAGAAAGAATCCTTTCCTAACACATTTTCATTGCTCTGTTTGACTAAAGCAGAGAGTGTTTATCTCAAGTGTTTATTCCCTTTGGTTAAGTGGCGCCTCTGACATGTATGGCCTAGAAGAGTGAAACCTATCTATTACGTCTTAAACAAACCAACCAAAAGCTCACCAAATTATCTCCCGAGACTCTTTGGTTTCTTAAAGTATCTCATAAGTTTAAGTTTGAGACAAAAAAACTCGAAAATCCCAGATTTTAAAATATATATCTCAATATAGTGTTTTCTTATAGTCAGGGAAAATTCAGGGGAAAATAGTCTTGCTTAATAATGTCTTTATTTCTAAGTTTTATAGTGCTCAAAGACTGGCTTTGGAATATTATCCTATATAATAAAAGCCTAATATGCGAACCGACCAAACTGTGGAACCATCGGTGGAACAACTGGTCGCTATGATGTGCACTGACAACCATGTGGCAGACGCTCAACACAGGAACTGTCCCCTGGTGGTCAGTGTGCTCCCACGGGTGGGGGGGGGGGACCACTGCTCAGCCAGAAGCTGGGCTCACAGCTGGTGAGTGCAGCGGTGGTGGCGGGTTCCTCTCCCACCTCTGCAACAGCGCTAAGGAGCAGTGAGCCGAGAGGTAAGGAGCAGCAAGCAGGCGGGTGGTAAAGAGTGAGGGGTTCTGGGCAGCGACAGGGCACAGGCCAGGCTGAGGGACCCTCCCCCCTCCCAGTGCTCAAATTTTGTGCACCAGGCCTCTAGTTACTTATAAATCACAGTCATATACAATATTTTCATTTGTATTGAAAGAACCTGAATATTTCTTAGATTCTACAAGCTCATGCAAATCACTGGGGTAAGGTGTCTTTCACTGTAGTGGTCCCATCATCCCATGGAGCAACAACCACTTTTTGTGAGAGGTGGGACCTGATTTGTCTTGGTTACTGTGTTACTCAGGGGATCCTCCAGAAGGTAGCGGTGGAGAGGGGCCCTTATCATGCAGTCACTGCCTGGAGGACATGTATCCCTGTGCTCTGGCTGCTGCTGGTGCCCTCACAGAAGCTGGTGTCAGGGCCTCTGTCCTGCCGAGTGGCTGCTGTTTCTCTGCTTGGCATGTATGACTCACACTTGACCTCTAAAGACCTGGAGTGTTTGTCCTTTGAGTTGCCATGGACTGGAATTCTGCCCTTTGACCCACAGTGTTCATCTAACCCTTTGGTCAATAGGAAAATGCTCTCTCTTTCTAGAACCCAACTCAGTCTTGGGCATGTGGGGGTGGGAGGCGTCTCATAAACAGACTTCAAGAGATACAGCTGTTCCAGTTACATTAGCAAGCTCTCCAGCACTGAACTGGCAAAATTCACACAGCCGAGTGGCTTAGGGTCTTAGAGATACAGCTTTGCACACTCAAAGTTTTTTCCTACATATTTCTGTCCTTTTTAGGGTGCATTGGTGGTCCTGCTTCCAACATTTTTGAGGCCCAGAGGAAGAGTGAAAATGGAAGCCCATGTATAAAAGACTAAATACTTCAGAGCATATATGAAGTAAACACACTCTTATGTAAACTATATCTTCCTATCTTGACAAATATCCCTTCATTACAACAAAATTTCTATTTTAAAAAATTAGCCTTTTTAATTTTTTGACCTCTATTTTGCATTTTCTCTTTAAAAAAATTAATTTTTTAAGTACAGTTGACTAATTAGTTACAGTTGAAATTTATACAAACACAATATTATGTTAGTTTCAGGTGTACAACATAGTGATTAGATACAAAGTGATCACCCCGCTAAGTCTGGTACCCACCTGATACCATACATAGTTATTACAATATTATTGACTATATTCCCTATGCTGTACTTTATATCCTCTTGACTATTTATATTTGCTATCATGATTTTAACTTGTTTTTAACCACAATGATCTCAAGTATGAAAAAATAAAATGTAATTTTATTTACAATATACAAAATTTGAATACATTTTAAAAATATAAATTAAACATAAACATTGAAAAATAAAACATTTTCATTTTTTCTGCAATATTAAAAAAGATCTATTGAAACTAAGAGATAAAATTCAAATTGGAATTAATGAATATTATAAATTTCAATTAGTGTTTATAACTGAACTGTCATTTACATTTTCTAAATAAGCCATTCAACTATATCTATAAAAAAATACTATTGCTACTTCTAGTGTTCAGTATCCATCTAGTAGCCAATATAAAGAAATGATATTTTGCTTCATCTTATTAGGTTTAGATCTTTATATATAGTTAAAAGTATAACCTCATATATGTATAATTTAAGAGTAACATGAATTATTAAATATTGAAGGAAGTTCCTCATCTTTCACATGCACCTGTTGTGAATGGTGAACTGATTTGTGAGCACCTCCAGAACCCCAATTTGGAACATGAAGAAAAGAAAGACAATGAGCCCTGGCCAGGTGGCTCAGTTGGTTGGAGCATCACTGTGTACACTAAAAGGTTGTGGGTTTGATTCTGGTCAGGACACATACCTAGATTTCAGGTTCGATCGCTGGTCAGGACATATACGGGAGGCAACCAATGGATGTTTTTCACATTGATTTTTCTCTCTTTTTCTAAAAAAAAATCAATAAAAAAACATAACCTCAGGTGAGGATCGAAAAGAAAGGCAATGGATGCTCAGTAATCACGGGAAATGATACTTCATGCAAGAATCCATTATATTCATAGCATTGGAGATTTTGGCGCATGAGTTAATTTTTCCTCTCTTACCGAAGCACTTTTAGCTGCTGGAATTCTCCCTGTACTCTCAGTCTCTGAGGTGGGCACTGTCATAGCTCACGAACTTTCATGGTATTTAGATACAGTTGTCATTTCTTTCAAAGTCAGGGCAAGAGATGTGAAGAGTTTCCCTGGGACTCGAACAGCATTAGTAATGAGAGCGGCTATTTAGGATTATAGATTGTGCTAAAATTCTGAGTCTTGTATTTGAAAAGACAGAGATGCCCAAGTCCTTTTTTTTTTTAAGATTGTTTACAATAAAAGTGAACTGCGATAGTGGATAAAGATGTGGTACTGGATAAAGATGTGGTACATATACACAATGGAATACTACTCAGCCATAAGAAAGGATGAAATAGCTCCATTTGCAACAACATGGATGGACCTTGAGAACACTATGCTAAGTGAAGTAAGTCAGACAGAAAAAACTAAGACCTATATGATTACACTCATAGGTGGGATATAAAACTGAAATTTGTGATTGTCAGGGGGAAGGGGGTTGGGAAGAAGGGGATCCTAATATAAGCTGACAGGAGAAGATCTGACTTTGGGTGGTGGGCACATGGTGCAATACACAGATCTTATAACATAGAAACCTACACCTGAAACCTATATGTTCATGTTGACTAATGTCACCCCAATAAATTTAATAAATAAAAAAATAAAAAAGAAAATATTTTTTATTGATTTTTTAGAGAAAGAAGAAGGGGGAGGGAGAGAAAATCAATGTGAGTGAAAAACTGATCAGCTGTCTCCTATACGCCCCCTACAGGGGATCATCGGGAATCAAATTGGAAACTTTTCGGCGCACAGGACGATGCCCAATCAACTGAGTCACATTGGCCAGGCCCAAGTATTCATCAGTAAATTCCTTTTGCTTAGGTGTAAGGGCTTAGGTACCACTGAGACTGATTTTAAAGGGTGGGTGTCAGTGCATTGCCTCCCACTGTACCTGTCAGTGAGAGCTCTCCCTTAGGATATTCAGACTACTCCTCACCACCATGCCATAGTCTCGCCTATTTACAAGGCTCTTCTCCGAGGGACTTGGCTGTCCCTTTCTGACATCTGGCTTCCTCTCAGATGATCTCGAAGACATATTTCTAATGTACCTGTTGTCACAGTTCAAGTCCTTCCCAATGGCCATGTGGCTAGAACCTTTATGCGTGTCCCTGAATATCCTGTGACAGTGAAGGACACTTTTTCTGAGGGCCTTGGGGAAGAGCCTAAATTCTTTCAGGACTGCTGCTTAAATCCACATGCTGTTCCAACACAATCTCTATTCTAGCCTATAAATAATCTCTTCTAAATACTGGTGGTCTGAACAATGACAACATCTTCCAGGTATTTAGTTTAAGTCCTTTGAAGACAAGCACGGTATTGTTGAGAGAACTTAATTGCTCTAGTTTTTGGTTCTGCTATTGCTATCACTTCCTCATACGAGGTTGTCACCACCCAGGTGTAAAAATAGAGACGGATTCTCCTTCTTGGCCAACACCAAGGTCACTTCCCAGCTTGTTTATAGTCATGCCTAGCAGAGCCCAAACAGATAATTTATGATAAAAGTAGAGAATTTAGGGACTCAGATTATTTATAGCTGAGACCAAGCACTTGACTTTCTAGGCACTGCCCATCCATTCTACATCTTTCGTTAGTTCTAAATTCTTTAATCCTAGTTCCTTAACCCATTTGGTTCAGAATGATAGGTCAGTTGTTTTGACAGCAGTCCCATCTTTTCAGTTCCTCCTTACATGCTAATTTCACACCCTCCTGCAGCCCACCCTCCCTTTCATTTTCTCCACCTTCCTCATTGAGAGTTGCATGGTGGTTAAGGGCAGTTCTTAAATCCTAGCTCCACCTTTGCTAAATTACCCAACCTCTCGGTCAGTTTCCTCATTTATAAAGTGGGGATTATAACACTTAACCTCACAGGATGGTAGGAAGGATTAGATAACTGACAGGAAAGAAAACAGCAAATGGTGTCTATTGTTATTCATCTTCCCTTTGTCCATGTAAGAAATGTCTAAACCTCAGAGAATTTTTATGAGTTTATTTGAGTCAACCTGACCACAATTGCTGGGAAGCAAAATCTCAACGGATTGAGAAAAATGTTCTGGAGAATGGCAGTTTCGCAACTTATTTTATACATTAAAATGAAAGGAGACTTGTGGGTTACATGAAATCCACTGGTGATAGATTAGGGAGGTGGGAAAAAACACAACAGGAAATCCCTGGGATTGGATAGAAAGCAAAATAAAGACACACATACTTCTTTTACATGGTTGGGTGCAGGATAGTTAATAATTAACATTTACAGCACATAGGGGTGGTATTTGGGGAACAAGATAACAATGAGGGGTTATGTGGATTCATGCTCTGGTGTGGAGGGTGTGCCCTGAGGGGCCTGGAAAAGAAAATGACTGTACATTTCAAAGGCAGGTTACTTTAGAAGCAAAAAGACAATAGACAGGCTCACTTAAGGCACAGACTGACCTTTGTCAAGGGAGCGACAGGCTTAGGACCTGCTTTTAGTTAGGAATTTTACATTCAGACCATTCTGTGTGGTAGCTTACGGTTTCTGAGTTGGTAGGGCCTGCCACACAGACTACCCCCGAGCTTGCTGGGTTGAGTATGTGGCCCTCTTTCACCCTCTTTATTTGTCTGCCGGTGGTTGTGTCACAGCTTCACTTGAACATCAGCTCAGTTGAAGGAGGACAACTGAAGGGGAATTTCAAAGCTAAACAGCAGAACCAACGGTTTTACAATAAGTTGCAGGATGTTATTTGATCACAGAAAAAGAGTGTGCCTCCTTAGAGATATTCTGCCTTAAAAGAAAGAAGGGGATTCTTTCATGGATGTTACCGAACCTTACTGAAATATTGTCCTCTCCAGGTATGAGTTTTTGTTTTGGCACTATTCCCATTTCCACTGGAGTTGAAGTTAAACAATATACTAGAACGTTATCTGTATATAAAATATTAATAAGCAAATCCCTATAAAACCCCTAAAACAAACAAACAAACAAACAAATCAAACCCAGTCCATCTAGCTACTATGCTATCTTAGTCCCCTGCCCTCCAACAATTAGTGGGCTGGGCAGTGAGGGTGGGCAGGTGGTGTGAGGGCCACGTGCTGCTAACACATGTCTTCTGCAGTGAAAGAGGTTCTACTTTGGTTATGAGGAAGCACTACTTCAGGTCCTGCAATGTGGTTTACTAAGAAAAGGAAAAAAAAAAAAGG
This sequence comes from Myotis lucifugus, assembly GCF_000147115.1. NCBI lineage: Eukaryota > Metazoa > Chordata > Mammalia > Chiroptera > Vespertilionidae > Myotis > Myotis lucifugus. Next base: position 9,755,260 of record NW_005871072.1, read on the forward strand.
AAATTGTGCATTAAAGGAAACAGATCTTGAGATAAATGAGAGGGGAAAAAAGAGAAACATTTATTCAAAGCATTTGTTGCCCCAGTGAGCAGAAAAAAAGACCCCTTCCAAGAATTAAAATAAACGGATGCTCTTTTAAGCATGTTAATTGCCATCCTCTGCTTGCTTCTTCTTGGGTTTCTTCGGTGTTCCTGAAAATCCTCTGTCCACTACTGCACGCCATTCATCTGGTAGCTCCCAGGCTGGAGTCCCCTCTCTACTTCTTCAAGAACCCTAATAGTTCAAGGTCTTGCTGGCATTTCTGTTCCTCCTGAGGCCTCCCTTCCTTCTGCCTGCCTTTCCATTGCTCTCTAAATTGTTTCAGTTACATTTTAAACTGTGTAGGAGCAAGGACCATGTCTTGTACTTTAAAAATGTCATGTACCTGCTTATAGTTCTGGGCGCATAGTAGATGTAAATTGAATACATTTTATCTGATGGGTTGAAGACCTTCCTTTTACTTGCCCAGAAAATAAGAAAAAATTGCCAAGTCTTTTATCGCTTTCAAAATATAACTGATAAGATTTTGAGAAAAAAACCTGCTTCTCTAATGTTTTAAAATTTCTCTGCTCAGAGTATTCTCATGTCAATCAAGGCAGGACAGCCTCGGATAGTGAACAGGGAAGGTAGAAAGATGTAATTGAAATTCATCTGGAAGAGTAAAATTGGCAGGAACATCACATCAGAAAATAATTCATAAGCATCGTAGAAATGTTGTGGTTACCCTGAAGACTCATCCCAAATGTACTAGATAATGGCCTCCAATTCCCATGGCACTAAACAGACAGAACTTCTGGAAAATAATCACTTTTGGCTTGCCTGTTTTTCTTGATGCAACAAAGAAAATAACATGTAAATGGGTTGCAGTGTCCTGGCCAAAGGGAAAAGGAAAACCCAAACTCAGAGGGCCAGGAGTGTGTGATGACCTTTTAGTCACCTTTTCCCTTTTTATCTGCTGCTGTTTGTGATTCAGGAAAGACAGCTCTTCATGCTATCTCTGCTAAACCAGCTTTTCTTTCCATTTTTAAAAGTCTCTCAGCAGATGCTATCATCTGGAAAACAAAGCAAAACAAAACAAAACAAAAAGCACAAACCTACCGATAGTTCTCCCTCCACATACCATAGCAGGCATACTCTAAAGTCAGGAAAGAGCAATTCTTCTTTCTTTTTATGTCTCCAGGTCCAATGATAGCTTCCGGCATGTGCTTATGTCTCTCACAGTTTTCTTATTTCAGGATATTTATATTCTGTTGTTCTTTTTTTGCTGTTGTTGTTAATCCATATTGGATAATAGATCATTACAGTGGCTACACAAATGAAGTTGTTTATAGATGGATTATTACAAATAAAACACTACCATTATTTTCTATTCTTTTGGCAGAAATAGCATTTGTATAAGAAAAGTAGGCTTGGTTTCTTGTTACTGATTTAATCCTTCCTCTTTCTCCTTTTTTCTCTCTTCGCCTTCCATTTCTCCTTCCCTATTCTCAGCCTGGTGTGCAGTGATTCTAAAGAATAATGACCTTGCAATATTTGTCCACTTATATAGGAAGCAGGGCACTAGTCCGGTTTTTCTGCTTTCTTTAGTATCTACTTACATAGCTGCATTTTAGCTCATGGACACGTAATAAAAAACATTTAAGTTTGGCTTCCATGCTTAGCTCCACTCACTATGATCCTCTTTAATGTCTGGCTCACTGTGTCACATAGATTTTCCACACATTTTCATATGCATTTCCCTCCAGTCCTATTGAGTTAAATTTCATTGCTGTTTAGTTCTTGCTAATAATTCTTTCCATGAATGGTGTCACATTAAATTTTAAAAAACTCCTGGCAAGTAATTTGACACTTATAAGATATATTTTGATTTTGTAAGAAACTAGATGTGAATTATTTTTATCATTCCCTTCTCAACTACTTGAGAAAAATCAGAAAGTGGAAGTTAAATAGTGGGCAATACATGTTCCAGTGTATAATCAGGAACACAAATATAATATTTCCTAAAGCCTTTGAAATTTGCCTACTATGATAGAGACCAGTGACAAATAATAATGTATCTGTAATATGGTATCAATAACATTAGCTGGAGTTTAAATACCCTTGGGTTTGAAACAAGCTTTGAAACCCAAGTGTGATAAGAATAGAACAACCAAGAGAGTGAATGACCCACTGAATGTGTCCAACTGGGAATAAGGGAAGGACCCAGGACTGTTTAGCTTGCAGAAGAGAAGATCAAAATGAAATGTGAGAGAGGGAGCAAATTCTGTCCACATTGTCCCCCAAGGCTTTCTAGAGATAGTCTCCCAGAGGTTGGGTTTGCTGACTTCTAGAAATAGTCTAGCAGAGGCTGGATAACTAATCTTCAGGAATATTACAAACAGAATTCTTTCACTGGCTAAGAGTGGGCAGCACATGGTATCTATTAGAAATGGGGATAATTCCAATTGCTTAGTTGACGAAGTTACAGGATGTTATTGGGGCAAGTGTTAGAAGTCTGGCATTGAGCTTTTTCAGTGTCTTGGGGCTCTGACCCCATTTCATGTAGTGGGTGCCCTTCCTGTTTGCTGTGAGTTGTGAGGTTGTGGTCCCCGTTGGTCGTCAGGGAAGTCTGCACGCCCACACCGGAAGGAAGAGTGGGCTGCAGGGAGTCTGGGAGGAGCACCCAGGCTGGGACTCAGCAAGCCAGGGTTGCATATTTTGTTTGGTCAACTGACGAGGGGATTTGTTTATTGTTACCATGGCTACATTATTTTCCCACTAGGGTCATGAGTTTTGCTGTTTGTTAATTTTAGAGAAGTTATGAGGGTAAAGGTAAAAGTATTTGAGGAGATTGTTAAAAAATACTCTTGGAAAGGCTACTGACCCTCTCAGTTGAGGTCCTGAGCACAGTGTGAACTAAATAGAAAACATCAGTTGAGACCTATGTGTCATCCGGGGACTTGGCTTTCATGGAGGTTATTACTGTATTGTCACTAAGGCATGAAAGAAACAGTTTGTTTCTGTAGTGGCTTTGATATAGCAAGCTAATAGGAAAAAAAAGAAAAGACAAAGGTATGACTGAGACAAGGAGAGAAATGGTATGAGAAATACATGGATGTATTGAGAGGAGATGAAAAAAAATAATTTTAGAATGAAAATTTGAAATAGGAAAAAAAAAATAGATATTCTTTGGGTGCTAACAGATCAAACAACTAGGAAATGAGTTTGACTTATAGAAACACAAACTCATACTGACCAAGAAAGAGGAGAAGCAATGGAAACATTTCTATCTCATTTAAAATAGGAGTCGAGCTTTCTTCTTGCTGAGCCTCATCTTTCCTGTGAAATAGGATCCTTCTTCGGTGAAAAATGTATTATCTGGCCTACCCCCGACCGCTAAGCTCTGGAAGTAGGCACTTGTAATATTTCTTGTTTCAATCTAGGACCCAGATGGATCAATCAAAGTGATACATACTTAAAGTTGACTTGATTTTTAAAAAAATCAGTTAAAGATAGCTTTGCACTCAAAATTTCATGTTGGTAGAGATCAGAAAACTTAATCAGACAAAATTTGATTTGAAACACACAAACCTAGAGTTAGTTCTAAAAACCGCTAGTGACAATAATAAAATGCCTGTGAATGTTATCTTCAGGCTAAGCCAAAGACCAGTGTAAGACCCAGTTTCCTATGGAAGGGGAAAGAGGAGTCATGCTTGTTGGATGCCAACTTTGATCTGGCACTGGGCTAAGCTCTTTAAATCTATGACCTCATTTATTCTTCACAACCCTGAAATTAAGTATTATTATTGCTATACAAAAGAGGAAACTATGGTCCCATCACTTAGGAAAGAAAATATGGGCCATAATTTCTGAACTATATCCTTCATTCATTGGGTCTCTGGGGCTGGGATTCAAACATAAGGTTTCTAAAGCTTGACTTTCAAGTCCATGAGATTTCTTTCGAGAAATTGACACCTCTTCTCTTCTGTGAGGGTATACTGAAACCTTAAATATCCTACCACTCCCACTACCTGGATACTTACTCATCTCACTAAGATGGTAAGAAGTTCTGAAGACCTTCAAGCTATAATGTCCCACCATCCTGAACCTTCACCAGTAGTTCCTAATGGTGACACCTATTGAAACTTAGTTAAGCCTGAAGCTAGCCAGTGGGACTACTCACCTGACCTTCTATTGATTCATGTTAAGCAGTTCCACACTTATGATGAAGAGTCCCTGGAGAGTCCTATCTTAAAATTTTTTTATTTGTTTGTTTTTGGATGTTGTTATGGACTGTATTGTGTCCTCCACCTACCCCAATTCACATGCTAAATCTCCAGTGTGGCTTTATTTGAAGACAGAGCTTGTGAAGATATAATAAGGTTAAATGAGGTCATAAGGATGAAGCTTTATTCCAATAGAACTGGGTCCTTACAACAAGAGAAAGAGTATTAGAGATCTCTCTTTCTGGGTGTGCACAGATAAGAGACCATGTGAGAAAATATCAAGAAGGCGGCTGTCTACAAGCCAAGAAGAGAGGCTTCATCAGAACCAACCTCATAGCACCATGACTTTGGACATTAGCTTCCAGAATGGTAAGAAATACATTTCTGTTGTTTAAGCTGCCTAGTCTGTGGTATTTTGTTATGGCAGCCCAAGAAGACTAACACAGGTATCTTCTCCCAAAATCTGAACCCAGGAGAAGGGTTTGAGTGCAAAGAGTTTCCTTGGGATATGATCCCAGAAAACACTGTGAGATGGTGGGGAAGTGATATAAGGAAAGGAAGAAAATTTTTTTAAAAATTTATTTTTATTGATTTCAGAGAGGAAGGAAGAGGGAGAGAGAGATAGAAACATCAATGATGAGAGAGAATCATCGATTGGTCACCTCCTGCACACCCCCCACTGGAGATCAATCCCGCTACCTGGGCAAGTGCCCTTAACTGGAGTTGAAGCCGGGACCTTTCAGTCCACAGGCTGATGCTCTATCCACTGAGCCAAACTGGCTAGGGCAGGCAGGAAGAAAATTGTGGTATCGAGTGGACTGCTGCTATGAGGAATAGGGACTCAGTTCTTCTGGGAAATTTCTGAGACAGTGGAAAACATCTCAGAATCCTTCTACTGCAGAGCATTTATCTACCTTCTCCTATCCCTCATTCATTGAGGGTTCCTCCTGGGGCCATTTCCAGCCTGCCAAGTTTCTCCCACTGTCAGAGACTGCTGGCACAGGCAGAGAGATACAAAGATCCATCTGAGCATGAATGGCCTATCAGTTACCTCCTGGATGGGCAGGGGGCATCAATAAGGTCTTCTCAGCCCCCAATGCAGTGGCCTCTAAAATTGCCCACTGGCATGCTTCTTCCCACCATTGAAGATACTTCTGTTCCCCTGCCCATGCTTCTGGCTCAGCCCACAGAGAAAGAAACAGACATGTACCTACATTTCTGCCTTCTAACACTTGTTTTTACTTGGGGAAGGCTTGGGAAGGAAGCTTGTTCTTTCTACTCCTTACTTAAGCTTCCCCAACAGATGAAAAGGAGCTGTTATGATTGGTGGGAAGCCTGCTATCACTTGAATAGGCTGGTCCATGTGGCAGGGTCCCTGTGTTTTTGTTGTATAGCCCCTTTCTCTGACTGCTGCACTCATTGGTAAGAGGGATGGGGCATTCCTCACTTCTCTTTCCCGTGAGGTCAGCACAGAACTGAGGACAGATCTACAACAAATTTCTAGAAGCATACGGAGCCATTTTTCTCGTGCTCTCTCCTTCCCACCAGCATGTGATTGTGTGAGGCTAGCCTCTGTAACTGTGAGAAAATAAATTTCTGTTGTCCAAGCCATCCTTTGTTATGGCAGCCCTAGTAAACGAATATACTAAACAAAGTCATTTCTGGGAACTGTCTGGAGTGAAGCATGGTTCTTTTGCTGGGATCACTAGCTGAAAGGGTTATGTACTGCTAGAGCTGCAGGTGGCCATCCTTGCCATACTGGTGGGTAGTAGCCCCCTGGGAATGAGACCAGCACAGGTAGGAGAGACAGGATCTTGAGAATGTCTTGACCTGCTGGGTTGCAACCATGCCTGAGGCTAGTTGTAGCCTTTGAACTTCCTAGTTGCATAGCTTTCTTTTTTTTTTTTTTTGTCTAGCAAGTTTGAATTGGGCTGCTTTCAATTACACTCAAAGATTCCTGACTATTACCTTACTTCTTTTGACATGCTAGCTTTCCCACAATAAATTATAATGGGTACCTGTTATCTTGATATTATAGTTTGCTGCTGTGAACAATTTGACATTCATTCTAATTTCATGACCTTAAAAACCAATGTTAAACTTTTATCATAAAAAGAAATCACTGTATAATGTATGCAATAGATACACTCCATCTCTATGTTATACCTTATCCTGGTTCCTTATCTGAGCATGGGCTTTATGCCATCCCTGCAACTCATCTTCTCCTGATTGCTCTGTATTCTATGACTCCCCCTCCTCATGTGTAAGGTAATACATAAGGTTGGAGGAAAAATTACAATTGTCTGCATGTCAGAACCATGTAGTCAAAAATCCTCACATTGAAATGAAGAGCTTTGTTTTGTAGCAGGATGGTCTTGACAAACAGTTGACAAGTACTGAGAAGTCTAAATTTCCCCTTTCAAAAACATTCCCACCACTGCCTGGCATTTGTACTAGAAATTCTCACTTCTAGAATCTGTCCTTTATATTAAGACATTATGTCCGGCAAAAGGCTGAGCAAATAAAAATTTCAAGGGAAAGAATGAACAGCATAAGTGCGTATTGTTTCCCATTAGTACCTATTATCACCCATTACCAGGACAAAGGAAGTAGAGGTAGAATTGGTTGTATTCTATTGGGGGACAGCGAGATCTAGAGCACAAGCTATAGCAGGACCCTGGGCAAATTTCACTTCCTTTCTATTTATGACTGCTGTTCTGCTGTGGGTTCCATCCTGAAATGAAGTTTTCCTTTAGTGAATTTCCATGGCAGTTCTTACTGGTGAAAGCATGTTCCACACTTTCTCACTCCTAAAGGGTCCCTACTGGGGATCAAGCCTACAACTCTGACATATGCCCTGATTGGGAATCGAACCAGTGACCTTTCGTTGTATAGAATGATGCTCAGTCACCTGAGCCACACTGGCCAGAGCATGTGTTCTTACTCATGTCTCCCTCCAGGACTGTAAGTATGCACTGAATCTTTCTTTCTCTTCCCACACATCCCTCTCTCCTTTTCTTTCTCCTCCTCCTGTTTCTCCTTCTCTCAGAATCTATATCATATGAAGAATACTGACAATATCTTCTAAAATTATTCTTGCTCATCATAAAACAGCAAGAAATATTGAAAAATACAAACTTGAAATTAAGTATCTTCCTAAATTTTGCCACCTGAAAATAACCAGTGGTTTTTTCATATACTCCCTATGTATATTGAAAAGATCCATATGTGGAAATGTAAACACTTTTAGAAATATGGGATTCTATGTATGCTATTTGAAAATAATATGCATTAAGTTTTATTTTAATTTAACAAAAAAAGAAGAAACAGAATTAAAATGAAGTATTGCTGAACTTCAGATAAATTTCTACTCTAAGACACATTGGCTCTCAAGGAACCTTGCTAAGGAAATAGAATGTAGTCATTTTTCAAAACTACAGATTTAAATTTTGGACAGCATTGATTGACTCCTGGCTCTATAGATTAGAAAATTAGCACACACCCTCCTTTCAGCTTTCACCTCCCCTTCAGTTTTTTATTATTCACATTATAATTTTTCTATTGTCAAGATTTTTGAAATATATATTTTAAGCTTAGATGTGTTATATTGACTATTTATAAATTGAGGTATAATTGACATATAACATTGTATTTGTTTTAGGTGTACAACATAATGATTTGATATATGTAGATATTGTGAAATGATTACCACAATAACCACAATAAGTTTAATTTACATCCATCACTGCACATCGAGGTATTAATTTAAAATAAAGAAAATTTCTCTTTGTTTTTCACCTTCTTTGTTGCAAACAAGCTGGGCTGTGGAGGGCCTTTTCCAAACCTAGGGCTAAAAATTGCAACTACAGATAATGCACAGGAGTGTTAAGCACTCCTGCATTGCCATTTCCAGACCGAGATGAGCTTTGTTGATTCATCAGGCAAGTTAGTCTCTTCATAATTTGCTTACAGGAGACATTGAGTCTCCTTGGAGCCAGACTGGTGCTTGTCTGGGTCTTTCCCAGGCTCTTTACTTTATCTAAATAATTTTTTGTTTTAGCAAAACAGGCTACAAATACCTTAATTTGTATTTTGTAATCAGAAGAAGATGGCAACAAATGAATACAATTTCATAAGACAATAGTATTTAGGAAAAAATGTCCTTCCTGAGGTTATTGTGTTTTTATTGGTCCTGTGTTAGAGTTAAAAATAATGATCTTTCAAGGTTGTTGGGAATAAACGGATAGGCATTTTCAAGACTTATTGTAGCATCTCCTTTTCTGAGCCTCAAAAGAAAAGGTTAAATAGGGATCAATTTTGCCTGGTTCAAAATCATTACTGTCGGGAAGAATGTGAATTTTTAGACAGGTTTTTTTCCTAGTCTATGATTCTATGGTAAGTTATACCAAGTTTTCCAATCTGAAACTACTACAGAAAATCAAGAAAAGAAGAAGTATTGTAAATAATTTCTTGTACTATCTTTGGTGATTCTAGACTGAATCCTTCTTTATTTTTTTTAACACTTTATTTGACACACTGTTTTTAAAAAATTATTTTTCTATTAAAGACCTTTGTCTTACTTATAAGTCATATGATGAATAAGCTCATAGCATCTCAGATAATTCTATCATGTCAATAAATAATTTTTCTTTTAGGTTCAGGTATTCTGGAATAAGCTGCTCTTAAGGCATCAACTTGACTTATAATATTTTAAGGGTTGGCATAGAATTGAGATGATCATGTTGCTTTATTTGATATTTTTTATTTTCTTTCTTTGGAGTGCCTTTGATTTCACTAAGTATTATATTAATTTAACTTATAGTTTTAAATAGCTATAGTGATGACATCTTTGAGATTTACCATTCATTTCTTCTTTCTTAAACTACTTCAATTGTCTTATGTGTGTTTAGCAAGTTAAACATAAAATTTTACCATGAACCTTGTTCCATAAGCCTGTGAGTTGTTCTCTTGCCCTGTTCCTTGCCCTTTTTCTTTCATTCTCTTCTTTTACTTCTGTCTACACTCCTCCTCCGAATCAACACATTTTCATTTTAGAATAGTCATATATAATTAACTAGAGGCCCAATGCACAAAATTTGTGCAAGAGTAGGCCCTCGCAGCCCTGGCTTCATCCAGAAGGTCGTCCAGACGGTCGTTCCGCTGTTCGGCCGTTTGGTCAATTTGCATATTATGCTTTTATTATTATAGATTGCTTTTCAACTAATGAGATTGACCATATAACTCTCTAATTTGATATTATAATGGGCTAATCATTTGATATAATCCAGACAGTGCTAGGAAACCGAGAACATTAGGTCAATACTATTGGCAAAAATTAAAGAATCAGCACTAGTAAAAAAAAAATTGTTTTCTCTAATCACGGGATTGCTTTGATCACAGTATTTTTTTTATGGTTCTTCTTTCCCATAATTCCTTGTTAACTGACATGAATGCTTAGCCTCTCATAAGAGTTTCTCTCCTTTGAGCCTTCCCTCTCATTAAGCTCAATTTTCCTTCTTCTCAAGGGATGAATTATAAAAGGAGCAGATTTAAACTTCACTGCCTGGTCAAAATAAACATGTTAAAGGGAGATGTTGAGGTAAAGTCACATCATATAACTGTGTGTTTAAAAAAGTCATCATATTGCTTCTATGGGAATTTCTCTATTAAATTTACTTTAGCAAATAATGACATTCATAAGACAATCTACCCAAGGGCCTTAATAAAAAGGAAGAGCCAACACATAATATTTTATATCATGAAAATAGTAGCTCTGAGAAGTTAACGAGGAAGCCCAATGCTTCATGTTGATGTTGGGTGTTTAGTTTTCCAGTGCTTCCCCTCAAGTTCTGTGTGAGTACATACACGCACACAGGCACACGTGTGCATAAAACACACAGACTGGTTAAAATGTGGTTTATTTGAATTTGCTGATTGTTTTTGTTCATCAAAGTGCTTATCCTATCTAATAAAAGGGTAACATGCAAATTAACCATCACTCCATCACAAAAGATGGCAGCACCCATAGCCACAAGATGGTGGCGTCCAGTCCTCTCAGCCCCGCTGGAGTTCCCCAGTCCCGGGAGTGGGGGGCGGCTGCTGAGAGCTGGCAGTGTGAGCGGCCAGATGAAATGCTTGCTTTGAGGCCCTGCTCAAGCCACAGCAGAGGCTTCAGCAGAGCCGGGGGGCCCTGCCCTACCCACGGCGGAGGCTTGAGCAGGCCCAGAGACAGGGCAGGTGTGCCAGTCCCGCCTCTGCTCGTGAGCTGCAGAGGAAACACCTTTTCTGACTGCTCATTGGCTGAGCTCCCTGTAAGCCACTGGCAGTGTTCTTGGTAACTTTGGTAATAAGAATCCAAAAAGGTGATTTAGGGTTTTTCCACCTCACTCCTGGAGGTAAAAACAAAGGTCTGCTGCTGGAGGGCTAAGAAATGTCATATCCTGCCCTAGCTGGTTTGGCTCAGTGGATAATGCCTTGGGCTGCGGGCCGCAGGGTCTGGGTTTGATTCTGATCAAAGGCATGAACCTAGGTTGCAGGCTTCTTCCTGGCTGGGGCCCAGGTCAGGGCTCATGCAGGAGGCAACCAATCGAAGTGTCCCTCTCACATTGATGTTTCTCTCTGTCTTTCCCTCTCTCTTCCATGCTCTCTAAAAATCAATAGAAAAATATCCTCAGGTGAGGATAAAAAAGAAAAGAAAGAAATGTCACATCCTATGAAAGACACATCTTGAAAATGCCTAAAGAAAGTTGTCATGCCCTAACTGGTTTGGCTCAGTGGATAGAGTATCGGCCTGTGGACTGAAGGGCCCCAGGTTCGATTCCAGTCAAGGGCATGTACCTTGATTGCGGGCACATCCCCAGTAGGGGGTGTGCAGGAGGCAGCTGATCGATGTTTCTCTCCCATTGATGTTTCTAACTCTCTATCCCTCTCCCTTCCTCTCTGTAAAAAAAATCAATAAAATATATTTAAAAAAAAAGAAAGTTGTCATTTTTTTGTGGGGAAGGGACTGGAGTTTGTGTTGACGAAAACACCTTGGTGGCTGTGGCAGCCACAGTGGCAGCAGCAGTGGGATGATGGGGGTGGCGCCTTCTCCTGATCAGCCTGGTCACCTTCTGCAGGACATCCGTCAGTAGGACATCCCTTGAGGGCTCCTAGACTGTGAGAGGGGGCAGGCTGGGCTGAGGGACAACCGCCCTCCCCATGCATGAATTTCGTGCACCAGGCCTCTAGTCGATATATAAAAGGGTAATATGCAAATTGACCTTAATGGCAGAACTACCAGAATGACCGCTTGACCTGTCACTATGAAGCACACTGACCACCTCGGTCCCTTTCCCTGGCCGGCAGGCTCCCATCACCCGATGGCAAATGGAGAACCAGGGGTGGGTGCTGGGGGATGCTGGTGGTGCCACGCCAAGGCCCCTGCCCACTAGTTGCCCCACACACAGAGGGTGACCCACGGTGGGGGCGGGCTGGCAAGCGGGTTGGAATGGCTGACCTCTTGGTCCCCAGCTGGCAGGCTCCAATCACCCAATGGCAAATGGGGAACCAGGGGTGGTTGGCAGCAGGGGGTGGGGCCAGCTGTGGGCAGCCAGGGAAGATGGCTCTGATTGCAGGCCAGGCCTAGGGCTGGGCCTCTAGTTTAAAATAAGTGAGGTTAATGGCAGTTCACTCCCCTCTCATTCTGTCCTTTCCAATCTTTACTTCCAGTGTAATAGGAACTTGTTATTCTTCCCAAGCAGTAGGTTGCAACTGGGAATATGATTTGAGTTGCTAGGTTCTCACTGTGACTCTGAGTGAAAGACAACTGTTTGCTATAAAGTCCTTTAGAGCCATGAGAAATTACTGTTCATAGACTTTACACTATATAAACCCTGCTGCTCATTCCAGCTTCTTTTGAACTTTCTCTAGCAAGCTATTCTGAAGGCAGAATAGCAGACTATTTAAGAACTGAGTTTCTGGAGTTAGATCTGTGCTTAAATTCTGATGTCACCATGTGCCAGTGAGTTAACTAACTTTTCTAAGTTTCAGTTTCCTCATCTATCAAATAGTTATTTGTGAAGACAATGTAATTGCTGTCACAGAATATAACTTCAGTCAATGCATCTCTTATTATAAACTTGTGTTTCCAAGCCATTTTATCATTTTTAAAGTATTCCTCACCCTTTGAAGAAGGCTCAAAGAGCACTGCCACAATCTACATTTAGCAATTAGGGTATTTTTTGAGCATTTATGATTAGAACAACATTGGGTTGGGTTCTGTGGTTGTTACTAAACAAATAATAAAGTAGCCATCCATTCTCTTAATGTGCTAAATATCTGGCTCAAGCTAAATGTGAAGCCTGGGGATTCAGAAGACTTCTTGAAAAGAGGAGTGCACATTTAGAATTCTGAGAAGCAGCAAGGTTGCTCCTCCTTGCACGGACTGGACCATGACTCCAAAGACCTGCCTTTAGTTCCAGCTCTGATACTCACTAGATGTCTGGCCACTTAACCTTTTGTAATCTTTGTTTCTTTGTCAGGGTTCTGCCTCAGTCCTGTTCTTTTGCTTACAAGCCTCTCCAGGGCTGTATCTGCCATACTCTCCTAAGATGAGTGCTACTGCTCCCCACCCCACTGCCAAAGGCAGAGATCTCAATGCTCCTTTTCGCATTCCCTCAGTGTCCCTCATCAATCAATCATTTGCCACCAGTCCTATGGATTTTCCCTGATCTTTTTATGCATTCTCTACATCCACCCTGTATTCAGTGCATTAGGTTGGGCCTCCTTCTTATGTTGCCTAGATTATTGCACTGGCCTCCTAATGCTTTTTTGCTGTGTTTGCTCCCTTTTTATTGATCTGTTCTATATCCTGCCAACAGGTTGATCTTTCTCAAATGCAGTTACAATCATGTCACTCTCCTGCATGTAATTCTTCAATGTGTTTCCATTAGTTGATGGGAAGCAACCCAAAAGCTTTTCATAGCCCACTTGGTATTGTAGTCATAGGTGCTTTTGCTTTGTCCTTCTTCTTGATTAAAATCTACTAGAGTAGGGACTGTGTTACTCAGCTTGTATTTCCCAAAGCACCTCCCAAAGCAGCTTTCATTATAATAGGTGTTAACCACATACCTGTTACATGATTCTATCAAAATATACAAATATTATTGACCTCACCTTTTTCAAGATAGATGTGATGACTCAGTAAAGTTATATAGAAGAGCATTGACAAAATTAAATTGGCCCATCCTCAGCAATGATCCTATATAATAAAGAGGTAATATGCAAATTAACCCTCATGCCCTCACAAGATGGCTGCCTATGACCAGGCTGGCAGGGGGGTTAGTGAGGGACAAAAAACGACTGAACAGCCGAAACCGGTTTGGCTCAGTGGATAGAGCGTCGGCCTGGGTTCGATTCCGGTCAAGGGCATGTACCTGGGTTGTGGGCACATCCCCAGTAGGAGATGTGCAGGAGGCAGCTGATCGATGTTTCTCTCTCATCGATATTTCTAACTCTCTATCTCTCTCCCTTCCTCTCTGTAAAAAATCAATAAAATATATTATAGGAAAAACAAACAAACAAACAAAAAAAAACGACTGAACAAGCAGGCTGCATGGGGTGACCAGGCCGGCAGGAGGGTTAGTGAGGGATGACCAAACGACTGAACAGCAGGCTGCGTGGGGCAACCAAGCTGGCAGGGGGGTTAGTGAGGGACGGTCAAATGACTGAACAAGCAGGCTGCGTGGGGTGACCAGGGTGGCATGGAGGTTGTGAGGGGTGACCAGGCTGGCAGGAGGGCAGTAAGAGGTGACCAGGCTGGTGGGGGCGCAGTTAGGGGTAACCAGGCCGGCGGGGGGGGGGGGGAAGAGATGCAAGCTGGGGGCAAACCAGGCCAGCAGGGGGGCAGTTGGGGCGATTAGGCTGGCA
>NW_005871072.1:9769597-9794750 GCF_000147115.1 Myotis lucifugus
GCAGCGGGGGGGCAGTTAGGGGAGATCAGGTCAGCACACAGAGCCAGTGAGGGGCAATCAGGCTGGCAGGGGAGGGGGGCGGTTAGGGGCGACCAGGCAGGCAGGCAGGCAGATGAACAATTAGGAGCCAGAGGTCCAGAATTGTGAGAGGGATGTCCGACTGCTGGTCTGGTTTAGGCCCGAAACAGGCAGTCGGACATCCCCCAAGGGGTCCTGGATTGGAGAGGGGGCAGGCTGGACTGAGGGGACCCCCTTCCCCGTGCATGAATTTCATGTACTGGGCCTCTAGTATATACATATTTTAAAAAGCATAGGTTTTCACATATTCATAAGTCCATCTGAAAAATTCATTATTTCAACAAACTACTCAACACAAACTCATCTTCACATGATTGATGTTGGAGAGATGATGAACTGTTGCAAATCTTAAAAATAATGACATAGCTTTATGGACAGAGTTCAAAGATGGTAGAGATGGGATGCAGTTTCCAGAGCTCAGCAACAAGCAGGGCAGCAGGACTTGATGAGGTCTAGGGCTCCCTACAGATGCCAAGCATTTAATGAGCACCACAGAGGGGCTTAATGTTCCATACCAATACTCAAGGACCTTTTTTTTTCTTGGCCCAGTTTACTTGGTAAATCCATAAAGCCAAATGGCCAGTTGCCAGAGTTAAAATATTCTTTCCCTTTTGCCAGTTCTTCCCTTCCTCTCTGCAGGAAGGCGTGGAAATGGATATGAGATGGAATGGCTCTCATTCTGCTCCACTTTAAGCACTCTTTCACCACAGAAATGAAATCTCCACTCTTCCTCTTAAATTGATGAAAACTTTTCTGCTTAGAATTCAGTGACTCATTCCACTTGGACAAACCACATTCTTTCTAGGGTGGAAACCCTGAATTCAAGTGTAGCTGGCCAAGTTGGGGAGAAAACTTGAAGCTGTTTCTGGGAAAGAACTTGAAGTCTTCCTACGGATGATGAGAAACAAATTTTGCTCTTTGCAAGGATTGAAAGCATAAGCATGCTAGTGAATGACAATCTTGGACCTAGCGAAAGAATGCTTGGTGGTTTGGATTACCATTAAGTTTTTTAATGAAGCATCTAAGTTCCTGAATCCTTACGATAAATTCTGGAGAAGCATCAAAGAAAGAAGAAGTACAGGCTGGAGTGAAAATTGGTGTCAGTTACCAGATATTTGTAATAGCAAATTGTCTTTTTGCTATATGTACTCTTTTGTAGCTAAAGCCAGAATGTTCAATGCTGTATGTAATTGGAGATAGCCACCATATGTGATTGCTCATTATATGGCAGGATCTAAGCTTACTCTGCAAAATTTCATTTAACCCTCGCATAGGCCCTACATGATAGCAAACTATAACTGCCAACTGAATTTGCATTTGCCTCAGGGACCAATGGGTATTTATTCATCACCCTGGTAGAACTATTTAGGGACTAAAATGAATCGGTGAGAAAGGAGGAAAGGTATGGCACTGAGAGGAATGGGGTGTTTAACAGAATCCCAGTGAGGCAAGGGGTGTTGAAGGAACAGACTGATGCTCAAATACCTTGGGTAGGTAATCAGCTCTTCTAGCTTTTATAAATCATGAAAATGTGTTACAAGTGTTTCTGGTCTGCATGCTTCCATAGTTTGCTGAGTCCTTTAGGACCGCTTAGCACCATGCTCTCATCCAAGTGGAAGGGAACCCAGCAAGAATGTAATTAGCCTCGTTAGCTAACCTGAAACCTTGTGCAGTGGACCTAGAAGCTTCTAGTGCCTGCTATGGTTTAGGGTCCCACGGGTTGTGCTTCAGTAGCTAACCATGCGTTCTTTTGTGTATATCTTGTCCAAATCCCTTTAGAGCATCTATACAGCTTGACAATTTTCAGGACAAATCCTTTTCGAGAGTTAAATAAACAGGGATTTAAAAATATTTCCTTCTGTTTTGGACAGAATTCCAGCTGTCTGCTTCTTCCTTCCCTCCAACGAAAACAAAACAAGTGACGTGTATCCATATACAATTCACAAGGTTTAGTCTTGCTCTCCTACAGAGAGTGTTCCTTCTGCCGTATTGTCTGTGTTGGTGAGCTCTTCATTTTCTTCATGATCTCAGTGTCTCTCAGCACCTCTCTTATTCATCGACTCTGTTAGTTTAAGCCTGTATTAGTTTTCCTATTGTTATCACTTACTCAATTTTTTGTTCATTGTTCCAGCCTTACCCTTTTCCTACTGATCCACCGTATTGCTATGTTAGCTTTACAAAATATACCTCAGGTTTTATCGGCCTTAAACCTGGTGGTAGGTCCCTATTCTTCCCTAAAGTATACAAGAGAAAGTACCAACTCCCTGGAATTGGTAGAACTTAATTACTTACCCTTCTTCCTTTCCAGATTCTGAATCAATTGTGGGCTAGACACACAAACCAGATGAGATGAAATGAGGTATTTAATTACTGCCAATGATGCCACACTGGGGCTGGGGCCAGAGGCAGGACAAAGTACAGCTTCCTGCAATCCTCTCCTTGAATTTACCATACAGTTCAGGAAGACCTGCTGGAGAACTGTAGCCATTTTCTTCTGGTGCAGGTGTGGGGGCCATGGACTGCCTTAGAGGTTGAGCAATGAATCATGATCCTGCTTGGAGGGCTTGTGGAGTCTCTGGAGATGACACTTTCTGACAAGCTTAGAGGGAAGCCAGCCTATTCAATTTCTGGAAATCCACTGGGCTGGCAACTAAGACCAGCAGTCATCTCGTGGTCCTTGAAGCCCAACTGGTTTTGGAGTTTCTGTCTCTCAACAATAAGTCTTTACCTGTTGCCTCTTTGTCCCTGCCCTTGGAACAGTGGGATGGGATGATGAAGTGGGCTCATCCTCGTGCACGTCTCTTAAAAATGGGGAAGTTTCTGCTTTTCTGAAGTGTGGACCATATAGCCAGAAGTGTTTGATGAAGATCTGGGATATTAAGCTTCCCCACCGCCATAGCTCTTCCTGCAACCCAGTACTATCTCCCTGTGAATCGGGAAAACCAGGCTTTGTGCCTTCACAAGGATTTCTGGAGGAAGAAATGATCTCTCTGGTGAGGCTATGTGGACCCTTCCCTTTCTGCTCTTGGAGGGCCAGCTTGGGCTGAAGCTTTTAGGAACGTACTGAAGACCGTGAAACACGGTCAACCCATTTTAACTTTGTCACAATTGGTTCCACAGACACGAGGAACTGAACCAGATTAAGTTCCAGGACACAAATAGGAAAATCTGCCCAGCTGCTCTGTTATCACTTACCAGGCACCGACCTCCTCCTAGGTAAGAAAAGGCATGTCCACTTCCCAGCATCCCACCTGTTCTCAACCAACCCCACATTGTAATGCGTGCCGATTCCAACACTCCACTCTCAGGTACTGATGTCTGCATTAGGCAAGCTTCTTGGTGAATGGGAGAGAAATGCAAGTCAAACTAGATTATGGCCAGAAGTATGAGAGTTCAAGACAGTGTATTTTATAACTGCTTCTAGTACCAGAGACAGAAAGACCCTTCTTTTCCCAGAGACCTTCTCTCAAATATGATGGAGAGGGTCTGATTACCCCACTTTGGGGCACGTGCCTCTCATTTGACCAACTGCAGTGCCCAGAGGGATGTGTTGCTCTGAGCGACCAGGTCTGGGATATGTCTACCCCTGGGGCACAAAGGCATGGGGCTGGGAGAGATACCCTTATCTTAACCACCCTGGGAGGAAGGCTGGATTTCCTGAAGGACGAGAACAGAACAGACAAGAAACACATGCCCTCTCTATGGACCTCATTGCATTGTACCATGATTGTGTCTCATGTGTCTCATTTCGCCCTCATATTAGACTCAGAACTACTGCACAATGAAGAAGGTCACATTTGTGACTCTCACAGTGTCAGCAGGAGATGGCTAAGCCTGGATCTCACTCACTTAAAAAGGGAAGAAAAGAGAATCCCCAAGCACCTCGGCCTTGTGCCCATGTGGCATTTGCTCTAAGCACCATAGCCAGCTAGGTCAACACCCTTCAGTCCCACTGAGAAAGGGAGCTGGCACAACCACTTGCCCTGCTGAGCCGGCACCTCCCTGCTGAAGCTGAGGCTCAGGGTAGCTGTGACCTGGGAGGTCTGCAGAGACCGGCCTTGGCCAAGCCACCTGCTCTGGCTCTGCAGAGCCCCGCATGCTGCCAAATTTTCCCAGGCCAAAGGGGTTTCTGAATATAGGACGGAGCATTCGCGTGATTCAGTTAAGGGTGCTGCACACCAAAATGGCCTGTATTCCACATTCTTTTTTATCATGTTCCTTTAGAAATACACTTCTTATTTTTGAATTAATTTTAGTTTTACAGAGCAGTTGCAAAGACGGTATAGTTTCCATATGTGCTTTACCTAGCTTCTCCTCTTGTTAACATCTTATAACCATGATGAATTTGTCAGGACTAGGAAATTGGTATTGCTATTAACTAAAATATAGACTTTATTCAAATTTCAGCAGTTTTCTCACCTCATATTTTTTTTCTTTCAGGATATTACATTGCCTTTAACCAAATTCTTTTGATTTATTCCCAGAACTAATTCTCTTATGTCAAGAGGCTGGTGGGGTAGATTAATTGCCCTAATGGCATCCATTTATCACCCTTCCCTATAAGCATGATCCTTATAAAGTGAAATTTAGCACCTCCTATAAAAAGGTGGCATTTGCAGCCCTGACTGGGTGGCTCAGTTGGTTGGAGCGTCATCCCCTACACCAAAAGGTGGAGGGTTCAATTCCCAGTCAGGGCACATACCTAAGTTGAGGGTTTGATCCCTGGTTGGGTGCGTACAGGAGGCAACCAATGGTGTATTTCTCTCTCGTGTCGATGTTTCTCTCTCTCTCCCTCTCTCTCTAAAACCAATAAAAACATACTCTCAGGTGAGAATTGAAAAAAAAATGGAGTTTATGACCCCACTGTTGAATCTGAGATGGCCATGATTTGCTCTGGCCAGCAAAATGCAGCAGATATTAAGATGTGCCTATTCTGAGTCTGGGCCCCAAGAAACCTTGGGTGCTGCTCTCTCTCTCTCGCACCCCAGCCTCCTTTATAGGAACAATGTTGGGCTGGCTTGCTGGATTGAGGGGCTACAACATGAATCAGACAGGAAATATCCCAGCTGAATACCAAAGCCCCATTAGACAGCCAGGCCCCAGCTGACTGCAGATCCCTGAGTGAGTCCAGCCAAGAGCAGCTAAGCCTGTCCCAGAGCAGCAGGACTACCCAGATGGCCTGTAAACTCATGAGCAAAATACATTTATTATTGTGAGCCGCTGAGGGTTTGTGTTTGTATTTATGTAACCGCATTGTGACAATAGATGCTCTATACGGTGAAGTCAGGATAGACTGATATAGGCCATCTGGCAGTTCAGGTTTCACTGTCACCAACTAGCTGGGTAAAAGTTGTTGAGATTTTCAAATTGTAGGGCTCCTTGGGACTGGTCTTAGATGTTTGTAACCAGTATTAGTAAGCACTTTTATGGGATCCACGGCTTTTAATCTGAGTGGATGTGAATGGAAAATTCACATGTGGAAAAGTATTTCTCCTGGAATCCTGGGTACTTCTGGGTACTTTTGTAACTTGTGGTGTCATTGGCTTATGCATCCTGACGTTGGGGTCACCACAATATATTCCCAAGTTTTTTTCAATTTAATTCCAAAGACAAGAAATCTATGCATATTTATGCTAGGATTTTGCTGCTTTGGGTATTTCCCAAGTAAGCTGTCTGTGTTGGCAGGGTTTTCTGCTGACTGCAGTGGGTACACGTCTAGAATTTAAATTTGATGTTTTTAGCCATTGTAGATTAAAACAATTTTTTTCTCTCTCCCAGGGTGGCCAGTGTCATTTTTCCTGTGGGACAAAACCAGTTACAAAAGGACATTATATCATCTAGAATAATGCCCATTAAACAGCTTCACTTCTCAGTACTGGAGCTCCATCCTGGTTGCCTGAGAGAAGGCTCGGGTCCTCTCCTTTCATAGGGCTCAAGCCTTCTCTCTGCCCTTTCTACTCTCTTGGTGGTGCTTTTCCCAGGACTATAAAGATGCAGGCTGCAGTGCCAAGCTTCTTGCCATTCTCCCTCCACAGAATAGCCTGTCCCTAACTCCCTTGCTGGGGGAGTTTCAGTATCTTGTGGCCAGGAAAGCAATAGAGGGAGCTGCAGCCTGTTTCTGGTCTCTGATCAGCAGCATCTGCCTGGGGTGTCCGGTGAGGAAGGGGACCTAGAGGTCTAACTCCCTGTTGCAGGCTTTCATACCTTCTGTTTGCAGGGGCCTGCCCCACTTCCTGAGGCAACTGTGCCCCCAGTGCCTGAGACTTTACGGGTTTTGTGGGATGAAGGGACATGTTTCATGCTAGCCTCCTCCCCCTCCCCCCACCAATCTGTTGTTCAGATTTCTTGTTTTTGTTTGTTTGTTTGTTTTTAAATCATATTTCCATCTTTCAATAATGTGTTGACACCTCTTTTTCACTGTTGTGTCTTCTTACATTCTCTTGGTCCTTGTGGGTTTATATCTTGATTTTATTCCTCCAGTTTTATTTTAGTGAGGTTTTGCAAGAAAGCAACATCCATCTTCCATCTGCCATGTTTTGCCAGAATCTTCATACTTTTTAGTTTTTTATAAGCATATACACATTTGTCCTGCTATAGCTTAATAATTGTCTTCAAGAATCTTGTTTTGCTTTAAAAAATCGCATAATAACTTATATTAATAGAAAAAGGACTTGGAACTTGAGAGTTTAGGATTTTAAAGCAAATTTATATATATAATCTATAGGGATTTTGGGAACTCTGTAGTTAAAAAATAGTCACAAAACCTAAACATCACTGGGCATATCTAGCATTTAATTATATACAGCTTTTGTTCAAGACAATAGATTTTCCATTCTTATCACGATTAGCTCTCTCATGAACACCAAGCTCTTATTCATCCCTATCATCTAATCACTCTGTTCACCAGGAGGTGGTCACACAACGAGAGTGGTTTTGGTGTCACAGCTTCTCTCTGTGAAGCTGATGATGTGATGGCTATAACAGCAACAGCATGATGTCAAGTCTGTTCTATCACGGATATGACATTGTAGTCACATTATTCATAAGCTTTCACACATACAAATATAATCTCTTAAAATATAAATGGGGCCTGGCCGGATGGCTCAATGGTTGAGTGTCAACCTATGTACCAGGAGGTCATGGTTCAATTCCCAGTCAAGCCATATGCCCGGGTCGTGGGCTTGATCCCCAGTGTGGGGCATGCAAGAGGCAGCCAATCAATGATTCGCTCTCATCATTGATGTTTCTATCTCTCTCTCCCTCTCCCTTCTCTCTGAAATCAATAAAAATATATTAAAAAATATATAGACTGTATCATAACACACCCATTTTTTGCAACTTGCTCATTTGTTTTTCTATATTGTGAGTCCTTTTCATGTCAAAACATAAAGAATCAATTAATTTCTTTTTCCCTAAAAAATACTTCTCAGGTGGTTTTTAATTTGAAGCAATGCTGTAATAAACATGCTTTAATATACTTTCTTGCTCATTTGTTTATGTATTTCTATAAGATATTTTGTTTTGGAAGTAGAATTCTGGGTCAAAGCGTCTGTTTCCCTTACGTTTTGATAGATCAGGCCAACTCACCTTGCAAAAAACTATCAATTTATACTTTCCAAACAATTTTCAGAATGTCCATTTTTTCATTCCAGCTCCCAAACTGTACTTCTTTTCTCCTTAAAATCTTTGCATATCTGATAAGTGAGACGGTGCTGTATTAGCATACAGTCTTGATTATCAGCACGATGTGCTGCCCTTTGCTCTACTTTCAGTCCTCATTCACAAGCAGACACTTCTCTGCTATTTCTCATAAGTGGTAGAAGAATGAAGTCCCTCTAAGGTTTTCAACAAATCCAGATGCTTGTTCGTTAAAGGGTGGCTGTTCTTGAGGACATGAGTGACCTGAAGAGCTCATCTTATCTACTCCTTGATTCTGTCACTCAGGTAGCATCTGAGAAGTATTCCAGGCCAGGTGGTTACCCGAAGGAAGAGAGTGGGGGCAGTAAAGAGTAAAGGGGGCCAAATATATGGTAACAGAAGATGATTTGAATTTGGGTGGTGCGCACACAATGCAATATACAGATCATGTGTCATAAATATAAGTGTAAAATGCTATAATTTTACTAACCAACGTCACCCCAATAACATTAATTTTAAAAAAAGAGAAATATGCCAGGTCAGGGCTCAAGTGCTCTCTCCCTGGTGCCTCTCTCCTTAGAGATCTCTGAGAAGAGTTTGGACTCTCAGTGATACTTATCTCTAGCTAGACCGAGACTACTTTCTTGAACTGCCTTTCTTGGTGCTTTCGTCCAATTTTGGGGAGCTTCTTTCTGTATCAGTTCCTTGTGGCAGTCACTAGTGATATATTCTGATTCTTCCTTTTTAGGCTTTTGAAAGGTTTGCACTTTCTTCCCCTTTCTTCCCCCATGAGATGTGGCCATGGGGCTCTTCCTTTTCAATCGAAGCCCAGTGGGAAGGGTTCTAAGGAAGAAAACATGCAGTATTGCCTGCCTCATGCCTGAGAAAAGGAAACAAACCAGCTGAATAATGACACCCCAAGGATGGCCACGTTCTTATCTCTGGATCTGTGAATATGTTATCTTACATGGTAAAAGGGGCTTTTCGATGTGACACAGTTCAGGATTTTGAAATGGATAGGTTATCCTGGGTTCTTTGGATGGGCCAAATATAATCACAAGGGTCTTTACAAGGAGAGGGTAGTAGAGTTAGAGAGAGTAGAAGGTGTGAGGACAGAAGCAAGAGGCTGGAGTGATGCGAGAAAGGGGTCATGAGCCAAGGAATACTGGCAGCCTCTAGAATTTAAAAATCAATCAATCAAACAAACAAACCCTCAGAAAACAAGGGGGCGGATTGTACTTTCAGAGGCTCCCCCCCAAAAAGCTCTATAAACATTTGATTTTAGCCCATATGACTGATTTCAGACTTCTGACCTCAGGACTATAAAATAATAAATTTGTGTTGTTTTAAGACACAGCAGTAGTAGGAACTGATACGGCACCTGCTTCATTCCCTCATCACTCGCCTACGTACTTTGGGATCACATTCCTGCATTAAGTGCTCAAACAGAAGCCGTTGTCTCAGAGCTTGCGTTGGGGAGGGGTGGCATGCCAGGCTTAGCCAGGACATAACTAGATTTATACTGACAGTTTCTATGGTGTCTTTTTCCTGAGGACCAGATCTAGAACATGTCCCTGCAATTGATCCTAGATTCCATCCAAGATGCACTTTCAGGGGAAGAAAGCCTCAACTGAAGGATGCTCAGGTGTCCTCAGTGACCAGGGATGGAGAGAGGAACTTCAAGTGATTAGCCAAGTACACTCCCATGTCAGGAAAGTGAAGGTGAGGTCCCCAGTAGCGGGGGATGCATTGTGTACGTGGTTGGGGTGTATCTTCAGGGTCTAACTAGGAAAACAGAAGCACCTGAAAGTCTTTACAGTGAGGGAAATTTATTGTAGGGAATTTTTAAAATTCTCACCTGAGGATATGTGTTTTTTAAAAAATTGATTGATTGAGAGAGAGAGAGAGAGAGAGAGAGAGAGAGGCGAGAGAAACAGCTATCCATTGCCTCCTGTACAACTCAGACCAGGGGATCAAACCTGTTATCTAGGTATCTGCCTTTACCTGGAATCAAACCCACAACCTTTTGGTGTAGGGGACCATGCTCCAACCAACTGAGCCACCTGGCCAGGGCTATTATAGGGGATTTTAAAAAATAGAGATGACAGATAGGGGATAGAGAGATAATTCAGAGAAGGGTGATACAGGAAGTCACTGCACCTTGAGGTTAGAGGATAAAGTGAGAGGTGGTGTTGCTGGAGCCCATGGCCTGGGACCACTGGAAAGAAGGTGGAATCAGAGTGGGCTCTTTAGGAGGAGCAGGGCTGCCGAGGAAGTACAGCCACTGACAGAGAGGCCCCCGGAGGGGAAGTGACACGAGGAGTACCCTGGCTCCTCCTTTCCTTCCATCTTTAATTCCCATTCAGTACCTCCAATGGGGCAAACCCAAAGAAGCCAGCTCTGCTGAAATACACAGCAGGGGAAGTGTAAGGGATGGATCTGAGAGCAAACCGATGTAGGACTGGCATACGGTATGCTGCCAAGAAGGTTATGAAGAAACACCCACAGGAGAAAGGATCCATTTTAAACACCGACCAGTCTCTGTGAAAACCAATTCCAGACTGAGTAACACTTTTTCCTGTCTTTAGCTCCTCTCCCTCTCTATGCTGTAAGTCCTAAGGGGTAAAAAGCTAAAGCCAGCATGTAGGGTGTGTTCCGGAAGATGATGACAGATATAAAGAAGATAGAACCAACTATCTCCCTCTTTTTTCATTGCTGGTCTTCCACCCTCCATAGGCTAGAGTGAGGAGAGACAGAAACTTTCACTCTCAGTGAAATCTGGATTTTTAGTTATTATAGTGGACCACACATGAATGACTAGAACAAGTTTGTTTTAGGTAGCTCTGACATGACTGGAGGACATTAGCTGAGAAATGTCAGGTAACCTGTGGGGCTTGCCTTAGAGTCCATCTAAGGTAGTGAGAATTGATAAGCGTTCTCTCTCTCTGCTGGACAGTAGTGCAAAGAAAGTTATGAGAGAACACAATTTAGTTGAACCTTCCTAATTCCATCTGTGCACGGGAAGCTCGTGACTGGTCCACTGAATCTCTTCTCACTTGATTAGAGATGACAAGAAAGAATCCCTACTCCTCCCTAGGGGTCAATATTCTCATAACCAATTTTTGTTTGTTTGTTTGTTTGTTTTGCACTACCTCCATTACTGTGGGAAGGGAAATGTGGAATGGTTGACATCTATTATTTTGGGGCTTCAGCCACAACTCAGACCGAAACATTCCTTCTAACATTATTTTCTGCATGAGCAGAAGATACAGAGTATGTAAGATGGATTAGTTAAGGAGTATAGAGGAAGCTCTACCTCTGCACATACACCTTTTGTGATTATTGAAATTCATATCCCTTCCACATGGACACTTGTCTAGAATTCTGAAGAATCGTTGTATAAGGCACATCTGCTCTGCAAACTAATGTAATCCCAGATGAGAATTGGAACAAGTCTGCTTGAAATCAGAGCTGTGACCCTATGAGAAAAATGATGTGCGGCAAGGAAGCAAATTCTCAGAACTCCCTGCTGATTTTGGAACAAAGACTATCATAAGCCCATGATTGAAAGTATATCACAGAAGGAGATGGACAGGGAAAGACCCCAAATGCAGACACAGAGGGGCTGTATGTATTGAATCCCTTCTTGAAAAGGGAATGCTGTATGATCTCACATGAGAAGAATAGAGGCTTATTAGGAAGATCTCTGCTTTGAAGGAAGAGATTGTATTTCATAAGTAGGCAAGGAAGAGATCTTAAAGACAGGAATTAAGATGTTGAAGCATGGAGATCTATGGGAGGGGCTGGGGGTATGGACAAGTGAAGGTCCAGAATGTGAAACCAAAGACTACTTCTCAAACTAGTTGTCCACATCTCAGAGACTCAGTGACTTTGGGGAAGAAGATGGAAAGCCAGGAGATTGAGTTGGTGATTCACCAATACTTCTCTCTGTCTTTAGGCAAGGACAGCTTCTCACACTTATTGAACAAAACTACCTAAAACTTCTCCACTGTCAAGAAAAGCCATGCTTACACTGGGACCAAGCCATCTAGGTTAGATAGAGTGGGTGAGGTCAGTGATGCTGAGAGAAAGGAGAGTATCCTGAAAGAACAAGTACAGATTCTCTGGTGAGCACATCACTAGGATTTGGCCCAACCTACATGCTCCCGAGTTACCTAGAACTCTGAAGATACAGATTCCAGATGTTACCTTTGTTCCCACCTGCTGGTAATGGCAAATTGTTTGGGGTGCACTATGATCCCAGCACATTTCATTTATAGGAAGGCAAAGCTTTATTAGGGGAGAAATGAAACAGGTTCACACACACACACACACACACACACACACACACACACACACACACACACCAGGGAAGAAAAGGAATAAAGGGCCTTGTCAGACTAGATTCGTGTGGTCAGCATTGGCGGGTGGTGCAAGAGGAGTGTGCATGAATTTTAGTACTTGTGAAGGTGGGTGGGAATAGTCCTGGAGGGATGCATGAAGAAGAGCAGAGGAACCTGGAGAATTTGTCAACTTCTGCCATGTGAGCACCATTGAGGGCATGGTGTGTTTGGACCCCTCAATATGGATCTCCCTTTGTAATGAACCAAAATAGTTACAAGTTCCAATGGCATTCCCAATCCCATCTACAGAATACAAACAAAAGCAGGAATTTAGGCCCTTGACCCCCAGGGGTACCTGGGACATGGGAGAACTGAAGAGAAACAACTTGAGATTCTTTCCCAGAGCTGGGCCATGTGGAAAGATGGCCAAGTGAACCATCTCTGTGATGTGAACAACAAATGGTATTTTCTGAGGTCATCTCCCTAGCTCATAACTCACATTGCTGTCTTAATAAAACCCAATTAATTTTCCACTTCACCTTTGATTTTAAAAGTGGGTGTCACCAAGGCTTTTATCATATGCAATTCTCTTTGACACTGCAGTACGCATTATCTCCATAATCTTAGTATCAGCAAATGTTATCTGGACATTTATCAATCTTGCTAAAACCATATGCTTTCCGCTCCTTCACCCTGGCTTGAAATATGGTTGGTAAGTAATCTCTAAAAGATCAGATAAACCGATTTTTGACAGAGCTTGTTCCTAATTTGAATTACTCAGAAGTACAAGCAGAAAAAGTCAAAGGTTATTTTGTAATTATTATCAATTTGGGAATATCTATAATAATAAAAGCATAATATGTTAATTAGACCGGACAACAAAACAACCTTCTGCATGTCATTCCAGACGTCCTTCAAGACGAAATCGAGGTGGCGGGGGCTGAGGCAGAGGTGGTTGGGGGTGATCAGGCAGGCAGGTGAGTGGTTAGGGGTGATCAGGCAGGCAGGTAAGTGGTTAGGGGTGATGAGACAGGCAAGTGGAGTGGTTAGTGGCGATCAGGCAGGCAGGCAGGTGAGTGAAGGCCGGGCTGAGGGACCCCCTCCCTCCAGTGCACGAATTTCGTGTACCGGGCCTCTAGTTTCATATAACTCAATTTCGTGTACCGGGCCTCTAGTTTCATATAACTCGACATTGCACATAGATTTACATTGCTGTTTTAAGAGTGTTTTCATAAGCAAGTCTAGAAAAACATTTGGCACAACTCTGGAAATTTTGCACTGAAGACAGTAGAGCAGATGCCCTGCAGTTGTTGAATTAAAGTCCTATCTTGGTCAGGGGAAAGAAAGGCCTTTCTTTTCTTTTTTTTTTAATTAAATCTTTATTGTTCAGATTACATTTGTTCCTCTCCCCCCCTCCCCCCCCCATAACTCCCCTCCTTCCAGTTCCCGCCTCACCCTCCGCCCTCACTCCCCACCCACTGTCCTCATCCATAGGTGCACGATTTTTGTCCAGTCTCTTCCCGCATCTCCCATTCCCCTTTCCCCCCCAAGAATAGTCAGTCCATTCCCTGAGAGAAAGGCCTTTCTCCATCATGAGCTAACATAGAAGGAATCTCTTTGGAGTGTTTCCACGGAGGGCTCCCTCCCTTTGTGCCTATGTGAGTATCTTATTGTAACCTCTTAGGCTGGCAGTGAAAACATTAGGAAAATGCTGCACTTGGGCAATTCTCTGTATCTAGTATCCTCTTGTTTTGTTGTTTAAGTAGAGAAAACACTTAGGCTACTATCAGAGGTAACTGGTTTTCTAATTTCAATGTGTCAAAATTAATTTCTTTGGAGTTATACAAACACACAGATGCAAACCTGCCCAAAAGATTTTTAACTAATTTAAGAAATTAATTAATTTTAACGAATATTTTAAAACTCAAAGTCCTTCAGGAGTGAATGCAAACTTGCAAATTAGTTCCTTTTAAAGAAGATTGAAAGAAAAATCTCAGTGCTGTCTCAAACCATAAGAGATATTTTCTCAACCCCAAAATTCATCTAGTCTTATAACATTTGAAAGGACAATATTCTTTTGGGAATTTCCATATAAGATTCTATTATTTTCATGTTGCATCTTTCTTATGTTTTTAGAGCTATTATGGTAGATTTGGTTGTATGAAAGGAACTAAATGTTTTTAAATTTTGCATGAAAGGTTTTTTTTTTGGTGGGGGTGGGGGGTGAGATTTTTACTTTAAGACTGTTTACAGATTTCATTCCAATGTAGCCCCGAGATTTATAGAGAGATTCAGAACTGGAAAGTCAGAGAGTGAGACTCCATGAACTCTGTGCTAGACTGCCTTCTACATGGAGGTCAACACCTCTCTCCCCATGTTAGGGCATATTGGTTGCCAGCAACAGAGACCAGCTTTCTTATTTATGCATATAAGGACTTTGTAGGAAGGATTCTGGATAGCTCACAGATTCCAAGGAATTACTGAATCCTCAAGTCTCTGGAAGGACAGGAGCTGGAACAGCTCCAGGGAACTGTCAGAAATTCACTGACAGTGTGTTCTCTGGACAGTGACCTTAAAAAACTCAGCCTCAATGGTTTCCATCTGTTTTCCAGTGTTATAGATAGATGCAGCCTCCCAGGAAAGAAAGTCCAGTTGGTTTGACCTGGGTCACATGCCCCCCTTTCAATACCCTTGAGACAGCACTCTGGGACTAGAAGAGCAGGAAAGGGTATGGTCCTTCAGAGGAGGTTGATGCTAAGAGAAGGGGGTGGGAGACTGGGCCAGCATCCCCTGTACCATCAAATGGAGTTTTATTTCCTGCTACCCCTTGAGCCTTATCATCTGACACAAAGTCAACATGAATGCAGGTAGAAAGAGCATATGTAGATTAAAAATCTACTTCTTCTGATTTGCTATTATGTTCTTTTTCTGATGCTTTTGTATGGATTCTCAGTAAAAATTCTGACAGGAAAAGCACTGAGCTGAAGGAAAGACATAGATTAGGAAAACTTGGATGGTCAAAGCAAGCTGACAATAATGACATCTTGTTTCTCAGACACTGTCTCTCATTATTTAGAGAATTTAAGGAAAACCACCCAATTTACTTTCTGCTTATTTTAAAGCCATATTATAATAATAGCATGCACTATAATAAATGCAGATTACCTGCAAATCTTAACAAGAATAACTGAAAACCAGTGCAATCAACATTCTATATATACTTACCTTGACACTGGGAATTACCATGCATTTAAATGTAATGACATAAACTGCTCCTGATTATAGTAACATAATCAGACATGCATTTAATTAAAGAATGTCAATGATGGGTATATAAGCAATGATTAAGATAACTAATGATAAATATTAACTTTACAAACAATGTTATTTTCATATATTTTCATCCTTTCTCCACTATATCCAGAGTTCTGAGGTTCCTCTTTTGGGAAGAGAGGTCTTAAACAATATTTGTAGTTATTTTAGGAAAAGTCCCCACAATTCGATTGACTTGCAGGCGGAGTTGGATTTACTTTGAGGAAAAAGAGGTTTTAGTTTTGGTACCCATCACTTATATGAGCTCCGTCCAAGATCCTGTAGCTAACTTTGTATTTTTGTGGATTATTTCTTAAATTGCATTACTTTAGGCTCCTGTAAACCTGGATCTGCTTTACTTATAGGTTCTGAGTTTGTAACTAACCCAATGTCAGTTGTCCCCTCAGCCACACCCTGATCTGTTTCAGGCTGCCTCAACCCAGATTTGGAACATTGTACATTCTGGTTTTGCCAACAAATCCAATACACACCAAGGATTTGTGTGTGTGTATATATTTTGTAGTGTTTACTGAAGACATGAAAGAGGATGTGTGGGGTGGGGGTGGGGAACTGAGTAGGAGAGGAATTGCTAAGGAACATAAGCATATATTATACTAGGTACATATACATGTTCACTGAACTTCTTCCTTGGTCTAGCCAGCTGTGGGCAAACTATGGCCCGCACGCGCGCACACACACACACACACACACACACACACACACACACACAGGGTTCACAGAATCTGTATGGATTGGAAGAACAAAGAAAAAAAAAAGAAAACCAAACTAAACTGATGTATCTATTTACAAATTAAGTGGTTAATAATAGGGGCATTTTGAACTAACCAACTCCTGCTACTGATATATGCATGCTTTCAAAACATTTTATAAACATTGCTTTACAGGCTTTGGAATTTTCACAAAAATGAAAGTCTACAGAAAATTAATCCAAGTTTTATGTGGCTTTTTAATATTAGTCATAGGAAGATACAGAGAGAAAATATGCAAAATGGTAAAGAATAGACTTTGTAATAAAGAAAAGAGCTAACAAGGGTTTTGTTCATCTCATATGTTCTGAGTCCTACTGAGGATTATCATACAGGGAAAAATGATTTTCAAAATAGCAACTGAAGAAACAACGTATTTTTAGTTTCCTGAATTGCCTTTCTACTTTGTCTGGCTCCTGGCTTGTAATAAATTGTAACTTGTATTTTTCTTTAATTAGTGCCAATTTTGTTTTAAAAATGAGACATATTTTTTGTTCCACTAACCTGTCCCCTTGGTATCATCTGTCATTGTCATCTCATTGTCTCATTGTTGTCTCATCCTTAGAGGTGACTGGGGCCAACTTTTTGATTCAGGTTAGTAAGAAAGCCCTAGTCAGAGATAAAGCTTCTGGCTGGCACGCCCTGGGATTCTCTCAGCCATGTCTTAGAGCAGGTTTAGTCACAGCGCCGCTCGATTGGGATAAAGAGAATGAAGGCCAAGAAGGTGTTATTATCATATGCTGGAAGATGTCACCAGCTCTGTTGAAGGGATGTGTAAATGGAACAACTAACTCAGTATACAAGGTGGGGTAAAAGTAGGTTTACAGTTGCTTGGAACTGTTGTATGGAAAATAATACAATAGTTAATAAATAATAATACAGGAACAACTTCTGTGTTTCTCATACTCATAACTGTAAACCTACCTTTGCCCCACCTGGTCTTAGTGATGATCTTACTATCAACCATTTCCTTAAATAAGCTTATGAGATTGTAGTTAAATCCACTCTGAGAGCCTGATATCACTATTTCTGAGAGACAACATTGACACCAGAATTTTCCATAAGAAGTCATGACTTGGGAACTTGTTTGGTTTAGCATATTTTATAAGGTGTGGTATTTAATATAATAAAATAGAGACCAAAAGAAAAACTTTTTCTTTCTTTTATAGGTTCTCCTGACTATTGATTGCAGCTCCATTTCCCCTTCCTTCGCAAGAAGTTTAGTTATTGCACTTTTTCTTAGTACAGATACAAACTGAAAATCTGAACCTAAAACATTTTTAGGGACATATTGACAAGAACTGGATTTAGTATTAAGAGACATTATTAGTTTGGGACAATATGTTCTTTTTAAAAAGTATACACGTTGCGTGGGACTTCTGTAAGAGTTTATTTTATATATTTGCAAGTAAATAAAGCAAACATAAGAAAAATTTCCTTTTACTTTAGGTTTTTTTTTGTTATAATAGTAGTTTTAGAAAAATGACAGCAGTCTCCTTTTATCGCTTAACCTAGTGCTGTAACTACAGTAGTATCATTGATTTCCAATTTCAGGCAAACTCTCCTTGCTGGTGGAAGCCCCAGGTCTATTCATTTATTATTGTGTGTACCCAAGGGAGGGAGATGAATCCATTGATCCAGCGGTGCACCACCTGGTTAAATATTTAATGTTTATTCCTATCACTGAAATTATTTCAGATTTGGATATTGACAGCCACGGGCACACAGATGGGTGTGGCCTGCAGTACACAGTCTCTAGCAGGTTACAGTTCGGTTCATCTTTGTAGCTTGACTCACTTGCCAGGTCTACTTTTGCAGCATTATTTTCCAGGTGGCTGTCCTACCATCCAGATTTGAATTTCAGTTCATCTTGATGTCCTTTGGTGGAAGGTTTTTGTAAATGACACTCAATTTTATCTCCTTGCCAATTGTATGTTATGAAAATGTTAACATCTTCCAGTGTACTTGATAATTAGTGACCTTTATAATTACCATAACATTTGTGTCTTCTCGTGCTGTTTCTTACTAGGTAAGGATCCGTTGTTGCACCAAGAGAAAGATTCTGCTTTCAGATTTTTTTTGAGATCCAGCCTTAGATTTTGAAGCTGTTTTCATCTTCCCAGCGATCATACACCTGCTAGCTTCTTCACGGGACCGTAGATAATCAGGAGTAGCAGAGGCAGTTCTCCTGGAAACCCTTTGTCCTTTGGGGCTAACTCTGATCAGCTTGCATTTTGACCTAAGGATCATTTGGCTTTTTGCCCCTTCATTGATTCCTGCCTTTTACCTTGTCTCTTGGGCTTTGAACCTCATTTTTCCCTCCGTGGTTTTTGGTGACTGTTCTCCTGGCTCTGAGTATTCGTGGCCTCTACTGTTTCCATTCAGGCCTAAGCAATCCAATCCTGATCCCAACCAAATACTTGACCATTAATTGGTTGAGTTAGATCAGCAGCCCCTTCAAGAGGAAAAACATCATATATTGTTTGACCATGTCTATGTCCTTCAGATGTTCTGTGCTATTATAACAGTGTTTCTACTTTCATTTTTAAAATTATGAACTAGTATTAATTATAGCTTATTCATTAAAAATTACACGTTCCACTGGCTTCTCTGCAAAATGAGTTCTGTTATTCTCTCATCTTTCAGGGAAGTTCATGAGTGTCTGACAGAAATAGGGCATCTAAACAAATTTTTGGCTGGTCATACTTGTGACATGGACAGAAAGTTGGAGAATAGTGTAATACTCTATTATATACTTAATCCATTAGTGGATTTTTAAAGAAAGTGTATTTTTGCTTGGTTCCAGTAAGGGATTGTTAAAATACTCCTCAAAATAATGTTTTGTTAAAAAATATATGGGCCGTGGAGGCAGATTGCCTGGGTTCTAAACACAACTCTGTGTTACATGGGAAAAGTCACTTAATTTTGGGCCTTTGTGTCCTCATCTCTAAATTATAACATTTTGAGTATAAAATGAGATGTCATATATAAAGTGTTTAGCATGGGGTCTTATCCCTAATAAGAACTAAATAAATGTTATTGTGATATGTGTATCAGTTAGAGTGTTTTCATCTAAACGTAACAAACATCATGACTCAAACTGGCTAAGAAAATTTACTTTCTCATGTAACAGGAAGACCAGTGGTAGGACTCTGGTTACTGCCCTAAAGGGTAGTTGAGTCCGTAGCTCAGTGTGGTGTTATAGAGATTCATAGTTTTTCCAGCTGTGATCTGCAATTCTTTGTGTTGACTTCATGCATAGATAGCAACATGGCCATAGGAGTGTCCTGGACATAAAAAAAATCCAGAACAAAGGAAGCTCTTCTATTTTGCAGCTTTTTAAAGCAGGATGTGTTTCCCAGAAGCTCCCAAGATGGCATCTTCATACTTTTCTTTACTCTGAGTTGAGTCACAAGCTTGTTACTGAACCAATCACTAACAAAGGAAGTGAGATGCCTTTTAGACTAAGTACACCTTCTACATCTCAAGATGGGGTCAGCTTTCTCTGAGGGAAGAGGTGCAAATAACCACAATGACATAAGGACTTCAGAGTATGCTGTTAAGAGTAACGAAGAGTTGTCTGTACCTTTGAAAATGTGTACTATTGACATTACTGATGGAAAAGCACCAAGGAAAATAGGTCTTCTTTGCTAGTCCTTAGGATGATGTTCAAAATCCTAATTTCTTTAGAATAAAGAACTTTAATATAGAATTTTGGCATTTGTAAATTATTGATTCTTTATTATTAATTTTTATATTAAATAATTTCAATTTCATTTGCCTGAGCATTTTACATTTTTAAGAACCTGATACTTAATATACCTTTATAGTATACAAATGTCTTTATTTTCACAGTTGTAACCAGGAATAGAAAGGTAAAGTGATTACTTAGCATTGTGCTTTTGACACTCACCGAAAGCCTTTTCATTATATCTTACTACATATCTGTTTTTTCCCCAGATGTTCTATCTCCTCAATTAGAGGACATACTCTTTAAGCTAAGGGTTATATCTTCTATTTATTCTAGTGTCCAGTATTTTAGGATTCAGGATTTCTTTGTTGATTTTAAATGATCCCCTGAACTAAGGCAAAATTAAAACAAAGTCTTGGATTTGACTGTTTCCTTGAGAATGATACACCTCTAGACAAAGTAATTAATCTCCTCCTGGGTCACTCGTAGAGGGCATTTATGAAAGTAAATCCAATTCGCCCCCCACACAAAGGCAGTTTGGTACTTAATTTCTTCTTGAGGTTTTTGTGGCTACTTCATAGAATTTCTCACAAATTACACTGTATTTTAAAGGCATGGAGCCATTAACATACCAGAAAAACCCAAAGATTATAAAGTAACAGAAGGACAGCCCAAATCCAATCCAAACAAAACAAACAGAAAAGAAAAACAAAAACCATTCCACAGAAGCAAATAACATCACCAGCTTCAAGATTGAGCTTTCCCAGAGGAGAAGCACACAAACAACTGGAAATGGATCAACCTCATATATATAGTTCATGATAAGTTAACAGCATCAGCATCAACAAAATCTACCATAATCTATATATATATAAAAGCCTAAGCAACTGTTACGTCCCGTCGACCGAACGACCGGTCAACCGGTTGCTATAATGTGCACTGACCACCAGCGGGCAGATGTTCAATGCAGGAGCTGCCCCCTGGTGGTCAGTGCGCTCCCACAGCCAACCTCCCGTAGCCGGCCAACCTCCAACAGTCCCTCTCCCCAGACTGGGCAAGACAGCCCTGATCGCCGGCCAGGCCGAGGGACCCCACCCATGCAAGAATTCGTGCACCAGGCCTCTGGTTAAGTATAAGATATCTGAGACTAAACCCTTTCTATCATAAATCAATCAAATTACATTGCTGTAATCTAAGAATAACTTTCTAAATGAATTAAATTGTACAGTGCTAAGTGTTCCTGGAGCTCCCATATGTGACTGGTGTGCTATTGATTTCATTAGAAATACCTGTGTGAGTCCTTCTCCATCCACAGGCTTCATTGGGAGGATTCCTCCTTGAGGATCCCAGGTTGATGAGGCAAAGGCTAGAATCTAAACCCGGATGGATAAAAATGTAGTGTTGTACCAACATTTACCTGCTTGGAGTCACTTGAAAAGTAAGCTGTTGTTTTTGTTTTTGTTTTCTATGTTCACCTTGAACTCTCATTACAAAATTGTTTTGGTTTTATGAATGTTTTGATTACAACCAAAGCCATCAAGGCCATCTGCATGGACAGTTGCTGCAAAGGTGTTTATCTATCTATATATATAAAAGCCTAAGTGACCAAACAGCCGGTCGACTGGTCACTATGATGTGCACTGACCACCAGGGGGCAGATGCTCAATGCACAGGATTGGGCTCCCTCCTGCCTGGATCGGGCCTGCGGGGATCGGGCTGAAACTGGCTATCTGACATCCCCAGAGGAGTCCCAGATTGTGAGAGGGCGCAGGCCAGGCTGAGGGACCCCACTGGTACAGGAATCCGTGCACCGGGCCTCTAGTCTGTATATGTAAAAGCCTAAGTGACCAGACGACTGGACAACCGGATGACTGGCCAGTTGCTATGATGAGCAGTGGCCACCAGGGG
Source organism: Myotis lucifugus (assembly GCF_000147115.1). Taxonomy (NCBI): domain Eukaryota; kingdom Metazoa; phylum Chordata; class Mammalia; order Chiroptera; family Vespertilionidae; genus Myotis; species Myotis lucifugus. Next base: position 9,791,335 of record NW_005871072.1, read on the forward strand.
GCAGATGCTTAATGCAGGAGCTGCCCCCTGGTGGTCAGTGCACTCCCACACTGGGAGTGCCGCTCGGCTGACCAACGGGTGCCAGACACCGGGCTCACGGCTGATGAGCGCAGCTGTGGCAGCGCGAGACTCTCCTGCGGACACACCCTCTCTGTGCCCAAGCGGCAGCAGCAGGCGCAGGTTTCTCCCCGGCCATCTGCCGCCGCGCACTACTTTGTGCTGTGTGGGATCTATGCTGACAGTGGGCTGGAGCCCCACGAGCTGGTGGGTAAGGCTGAGCTGTGGTGGCGCAGAGGTCCACTGATCCCCGAAGGCCAGGCTAAGGGACCCCACTGGTGCACGAATCTGTGCACCTGGCCTCTAGTAATTAATAAATGTCCTTATTCTCTGATGCGTGGTCTGCACACATTCACGGGAAGAAAAATACTGACATAAAAAATATATTAGCATTTCAATTAGAATATGACACTTTCCATTAGTATGTGAACAAAAATGTAAGAATAAAAATGTTTCTTTTAAACTATTAATTAAAATTGATTATTATTTAAATGTAGTATGATATATATTTTTATGAATGCTATTTGTATACAAAAAACAAAGTTTATAATGTTTTTTTTGTGTGTGAAATTTGGTGCTAAGAAAGTGGATTGCTTCTGTTGTAGGACATGTACCACTAGTTCTGATTTATTTTAAAAAAGCATTTTTAAACCAAAAAGTGGACTATTTCTATTATGGTAAATGCTGCATTATTCACAGGTGCATATTGAGTTCATAGATTATCTATTTCCTCTTTTTCCCTCCTTATTCTGCCTTCATTTCAGTCACTTCTCTAGAGAAAACACAAATTAAAGATTTAAGAAAATGAACTAAGTGAAATTATAAGGTCGGAAACACATTTTAGTCATCCAGTCTGGCCTTGTCTCATTTGTTAAAGCCACTTCCAACACCAATTTCTCCTAGAGAAATCAAATTTGAAATCATACTTAAGGTAAAGAGAAAAGGTTTTTGAAGGTCTTGATATAATTGCTGTTTCCTTCTGGAAACCATATTAGCCCTAGTTTCAGCAATACTTTTGAATATTAATCTTATTGCTAAATTATTAAAATATTTCTTAGGAAAATGGATTAGTTCATTCAATCTGACAAGCTCTATTGATTTTAAGTGGTAAGTAGATCTCTGAGCACTAGGGAGTCATTCATGTGGTTCCTCGGTAAATATTGCCCTAAATTGTAAAACCTGGGAGATGTTGCTGGGGGAGGCACCGGATTCTTCTTACACATGAGGGAAGGTGTGAAAGAATGCTACTTGCTTGTGATGGTTTGAATGTGTCCAGGTTGCATTCAGGAAATGAGCTAAATGATTTCAGAGATTTCTTCTAGCCCAAAGATTCAATAACCTTTTCCCATAATTACCTCTAAACGACCTGATGGTTCAGTAAGTAGTATCAGCAGTTTCTCTATATTCAGACCCCTATGTGCTCCATTGCTTATGTATGTTATGCAGCCTAGATGTGAAATAAAGCCTCTCATGCTCCGCATGTCTAAATATTGTTTTCTGAGACGCTTGCTAAAATCATGGTTTTGAGTCTAAAGCTCGGCTCATGATTTCCGTTAATTTCCCAGAAGCATTTACTCATATGTTCTTCTGTTTCTCTTTTATCTTACATCAACCTCAGAGTTCAAAATTATTTTCCTGCTTTTTCAAAAGTAATTCTCACCTCCACCCCGGCCCCCCATGAACTTGCATAGTTACACTCATAAAAGTAGTCAGCCGAAACAAAGGAGGCTTTTAAAAATTCATTTCCTTGCATAGCAGTTGGGGATCACAGCATGAAAGATAAATATACACAGGAATAGAGAGAATAGAAAAGAATTGAAGGTCACAGGGCTATCAACGTTTATTCATATTTTTTTGTCAAAATTGATTTAAGTGATAAAACCTGGTCAAATGTTTTTCTTGTCTAATTCAGAGAGGATTACCTCCTAGGGTAACTAGTCACTGGCAAGACAGTGACTACCTTAGCTGTCCTTCTGCAAACATCTGCTGCAAAAATAATCCCTTCCTCTTTCCTTTTATAGCCTCTCTCCCTTTAAGATTTTCTTAAAAACCTTACTCCACCGTGCAGCGATCCATCTGGAACCGTTTGAATAGTCTGCCTGCTTATTAGCAGCGTCATCTCTGGGCATAATCTCTGTAACTTTTCCACTTATGTCAGGTATGGTCTGGAAGGTGGGGCCAAAGTAAAATCCCAACATCGTGCTGCCTATTTGATGTTAATAAGTCAGCTATTTCACCTCATCTCTGTTAGGAATAAAGATATAACTTGAGCTAAACGGTAGCCTTTCAAGTTAAGTTAGAAAGATAGATGTCAGGAATAAAGATGTTTTCCATGGCACTATTTTTTTTAACACTTATAATCAAAACCTCATTGAGCCTATGGGTCAACCTGGTACTGCTGCATTGAATGATAAATTCAGAAAAGATACTGAGCGTGGACGAAAGGGGTCACATGCTAACCCAGTGGTTCTCAACCTTCCTAATGCCTCGACCCTTTCATACAGTTCCTCATGTTGTGGTGACCCCCAATTTCATTGTTACAAATTGAACATAATTAAAGCATAGTGATTAATCACAAAAACAATATGTAATTATATATGTGTTTTCCGATGGTCTTAGGTGACCCCTGTGAAAAGGTCATTCGACCCCCAAAGAGGTCGCGACCCACAGGTTGAGAACCGCTGTGCTAACCTGACAAGCTCAGGGAAGGCCTGCATGGCGGTCTTGCAAACTCAAAGACCGAAAGTAACCACAAAGGAGGGCCTGAAATTAAACTTTAAAAACAATTATGGTGGGTAGTTACCTCCTAGGCCTGTGTCTTCCCTGACAAGGTCAACCTTTACCTTAACTGAGCTTATTGTCTTTTTGCATCTATGATAACGTATCATTAAAATGTCTGGGTAACTCATAACTTCCCTTTTTTCTGGACCTCTCAGGGCACAACCAAATGCCCGGGGAACCAGGACAGATACCACATATTCCTTCGTTGTTATTGTTACCATGTTAATTGTTGACTGTTAAAAGAAATACTAGTATGTGTCTATCACTTTACTCTTTATCCAATCCCAGAGATTTCCCCGCTTTGCTTTCTCCCCCCTCTCTAATCTATCACCAATGGATTTCATGTAACACACCTACATCTCCTTCTTAGATTGCAATGCATAAAAATAGATGAAAAACCGCTAATTCTCCAGACCAGTGGTTCTCAACCTTGGCTGCACATTAGAATCACCTGGGAATCTTTTTAAAATCCTGATTTCTGGGCCTCATCCTCCGTGAAGATCGGGAGACGTAAGTACCCCCCAAAACCCCAATAATCCCTGGCCCTAATTGCGCAAAAAAAACCCACGTGGACACCG
>NW_005871072.1:9794850-9805447 GCF_000147115.1 Myotis lucifugus
CATTGAATCAGATTTGTTTTGTTGCGTCCTAGGTTAGCCTGTCATGACTATCGCTTCAGCTCTTCTGAACCCTGATAGTCGATCCCTGACTTATCTCCTTTCTGCAACTTTGTTACTGGGGAGAATCACGACATTACTAACAAAGAAACAGATTTTCCGGAGGATGAAAGCCCAGAAATCAGGATTTTAAAAAGATTCCCAGGTGATTCTAATGTGCAGCCAAGGTTGAGAACCACTGCTCTAGAGCATTATCCCAATTCGTTGAGATTCTGTTTCCTGGCAATTGTCCACAGTTTGGCTCAAATAAACTCACAAAAATCCTTTACAGGTCTGAATGTTTTTACATTAACATGAGAACATTCGAATGAATGCTTTTTGAAGTTTTTAATAAAAATAAGTTTTAATACTCAAATGAAGAACTGTGTAAGATTTAGGTTTAATTGGATGCTGATCTAAATTAGAGTAAATCATAGTTGAATATTTTCTTATAACTTGAGAAATGCTATTGCATGCCTTCTGATTGTTTTCCTCACCCCAGCTGAATGTAGCAATATTTTTCCCCCAATGTATTTGAGAGTTTGCAAAAACTTTGCTTACAATAGGACTTAAGCAATTATAGATTTAAATTTAGTTAGGACTGTGAAGCAATTATGTATTCAGATCCACAGAGTGAACTGCTGGTGTTTCTTTAGTTGTATGCTTCAGCAATATGGCAAGTCAACTACACATTTGTACTTCTGTTCATTAAGCTTGCATTTACCTGCATGATGCACTGCCTTTTTCCCTTGGAAGGTCTCTGTTTTCATTGTATTCTGAGATTTGTTTCACCTTCCTTTATTTTATTTTTTTCATTTAATCCAAGGATTAACTTTATTATCTCTCTTTTTTCTTCCCTCAGAGCTGCAACATTTTCATGAAGTTTTATATCTTATAGCATTGAATAGAATTTAAATGGCATTCCAAGCAAGCAAATGCATAATCTATTATCTGGGGATGCCAGATATCAAAGAAAGCTAATCCTTTGCTTTCAGGGTTTTTACATATACATATTATTTTCACTTAAGCATTTGAAATACCTTATTAAGTTTTAGTGTTTTTTGAGGCTTTTCTATTTTTGTATAAACCGAGTTGTTGAGTAAGTAATTTCTCTCTTCCTGTAGTTCTGCAATTGAGCTATTCCAAAGAAATGTGTCCCTTTCTGAGGAAAAACAATGGAAGTGCTTGATTTGGAGTTGCAGGATCAGCAGCAAGTTACTCAACAAGAGGGCTTCCAAATAATAGGACCAATCCCCTCATTTTACAGAAGAGCTGAGACTCATAGAAGAAAATGATTTATCTAAGGTAATGGTAGAGCTGTGTGATTTTTAGGGTACAACCTTCTGCCTCTCATTCAGAAATCTTTCCACATTCATTGAGCTCCTACTTCAAGCCAAGATTGTATAGAGGATTTTTTAAAACTAAAATGTTTTTAACATTATTGAGATATAATTGACATATAATGTTATGCCCAGATTTCAAGATCCCCAATAGACCACACCAGGGAGCCAGCCGAGTCCAATGCAAAAGCAGAGAGTCTTTTATTCGAGCTAGCTCGGCTGCCCGACCACACTCACCAACGCAGCGGCAAGCCAAGTGGCAGAGAGAGAGAGAGAGAGCGTGGGAGAGAGGTTTTATAGTAAGGGGAAGAGAGAGGACTATGGGCCCTGCCGATTGGCCAGGGGCTAGTCGGTGTCTCGTTACACAGGATGTGGTCATCTCCATGGCGCGCACTTCCCTTGGCTGTCATTGGTTAGTTTAAAGAAATCCTGGGTGTGGCTAGCAGAGGCTTGGGCTTCCGGGAAGAAGCCCCGCTGAGCACATGGCTGCCCAAAGATGGAGGATACGGGGCAAGATGGAGGGCGTAGCCCTTGCCCTTTCAATAACACTGTGTATAATTTTAGGTACACAATGTAATTATTATATGACATATGTATGTCATATAATAATTATATATATACATATGTATATGTGTATCTATCTATCTATATATATATTCTATCTATCTATCTATCTATCTATCTATCTATCTATCTATCTATCTATCATCTATCTATCTATCTATACCATTTTCTTTACCCACTCATTTGTTGATGGGCACTTAGGTGGTTTTCATGTCTTTATCATTGTGAATAGTGCTATAAGGAACATGGGGGTACAAATATCTCTTTGAGATCCTGATTTCATTTCCTTTAAATATAGGGTGCCCTCCAAAATGTATACACACTTTTGAGAGGAGTTAACTTGAAACCTAGGCAGATAGGGCAGGGGTCCAGTGGCAAACAAAGGCAGGTGGGACATAGGCAGGGGCAGGCACAGCAGTTTGAGCAGCCGAACCATAGGAACCAATTAAGCAGAAATAATAAAATGTTTCTGGACTCAAAGCAGGAGGCAGGGGAAACCAAGGGAGGGCCTGCAGTAAACAAGATGTACGAACACATAGAAACAGAGAAAGTTCAGCATAGGAACAGAGACAGAACACATAGAAACAGGGAAAGTTCAGGTTCGTTGCTGGGCAAGAACAATTGAGGGAATCAATCGGGTGACGACACAGATAGACAGAGCAGGCTTGTGGCAAATATATACCCCTGGACTACAGGCTTTAAAGGGCAACCCATTCTTGGGTCCCCTCCCCTTGTGGGGAGTCTGAATCTGCTTGTAATACAGTTTCCACACTTTTGCTTACATTTTCTGGTCTGTATAGCGGCGTGGTGAGACACAACCCCGGGAAAAACACCTCTGCTCACTCGTCCAGTTGTCAGTTTGAATAATTATAAAGTCAGTGTTTATTAATATACATTTCATTTTCAAAATTTAAAGAATCTACAGAAATGAATATTTTTTTTGCCAATGGCTGTTTTCAAACTGATGACTGTTCTGGTCCAGGCACTGCTGATAACACGAAGCAATGGAATTGCAAACATCAAGAATCATTTTGTTCAGTATTTGTGCGCCCTCAGTTCATCAACTGTTGCTGGTTTTGTATGTAAACTTTATCTTTTATGTATCCCCATTAAAAATCTAGTGGATAAATTTTCTTTGTTCAAAGCTTAGTCTGGCTTCACCCATTATTTCAAATCAGTTAAACCTGAAAAGGAGTGAAAATTAAGTGAGTTAAATTAAGCTGTTAAAGTGTGTGTGCATTTTTTGGGAGGACACCTTGGGTATACCCAAAAGTGAGATTGCTGAATTTTTAAGGATCTCCATACTAGTTTCCATAATAGCTCTACCAATTTATATCCCCACCAACTGGCAATAGGGTTCCCTTTTCTTCACATCCTCACCAACACTTTTCTTTAAAAAAATTTTTTTTAATTAAATTCATTGGGGTTAATAGGATTATAATAGGCTTTAAGTGTACATTTCTATGATACATGATCAGTATATTGCACTGTGTGTTTACCATCCGAAGTCAAATAATCTTCCATCACCAAATATTGGCTCCCTTTACCCCCTCAACCCCACTCCCTTCCCTGTGGTAACATATTGTTGTCTGTATCTATGAGTTTCAGTTTTATATATACAATGGGATATTACTCAGCCATAAGAAAAGATGAAATACTGCCATTGTGACAACATAAATGGACCTTGAGAACATTATGCTAAGTGAAATAAGTCTGTCAGAAAAAGAGCTAAGAACCATATGTCTCCTCTTTTTTTTAAACAAATAAACCATATATATATATATATATATATATATATATATATATATAAATTTATGTTTATTGTTGAAAGTATTACAGATGTCCCCCCTTCTTTACTCCTCATTATGAATCATATGCCTTTTCTTTTTGATAATTGTTTTAGAAGGTCATTGAGAGGATCTGACCTTGAGCTAAACCTGGGCACTCGGGGGTTCCCTAACCCAGACCCCTGTCCTGGAATGTATGCTCTGCCCACCATTCCCATGCCAGGAGCTGTTTCAAAGACATAGCCTTAAGAGGGCAATGTGTTGTAGAAACCTCTGTACTGAATACATGACTGGACCCCTTTAAGGCCTCCGTATAAACTTTTAAGTTTCTGGCAGGCAGGCGCAGAAATTCCAAGATTTAATCATCCTTCCACTGCCTAAGGCAAGCCTCCTGAGTTCCCTTGCATGTTAAACCTGCCACCTACCATTCTGGAGTGGACTGCCTTTTAAAATTTTTTTTGGTCTCTTCCTGCCTTCTGAGTATGGGGACCATTGTGTGAACCAAGAATAATGACCAAGAGGGGCTGGCACCAGTTCATGGGCTACTTCAGGGTCCATAGCCCAGATGGAGGGAAGTCTGCATGTCATTACCCAATGCATGGGTGACCATGGCTCCTCCTGGCCTGTGGAGCTGGTGACAGGCCCAAAGCCAAACAGGGCTATAGCTAAGTCTTCAGGGATGTAGAACTATTGCCATTTCTGTAGTTGGGACCACTGTTGGTGAGTTAGCTGCCTGGTTGGGAGCCTGTCTTCTCAAAAGGGTCTCTGTCTTGGAAAGCACCAGGGTTTTACAGTTTCCTATCTGGATCCCAAAGCTCTCACAAGGCACTTTGTTTTTGGAGGGATGCCAAATGATTGCTGTTGCAGGGGTAATATGTACATGGAACATCTTATTTGGCCATTTTGCTTAGGACTAATATTTTTATATGGTATATATTTCTCTTTAATCTGTGACTTTGCAAACTTCAGAGTACTTATATACGGTGGGAATCACATTGATAGTTTTGTTTAAATAATTTTTGTTCAATAAACATTGGGCCTAAGCAAACTAAACAAATGACAATAATAATTTACCTAAAAGCAGGACACTAAAATATAAATAATAAGGTTTGTTATTTCAGGGGTAATTATTTTAGATAGATGGTGTGACACATTTTTTGTATACATCCTATATAATAAAAGCCTAATATGCAAATCGACCGAACAGCAGAACAACTGGTGGAATAACTGGTCGCTATGACATGCACTGACCACCAGGGGGAAGATGCTCAATGCAGGAGCTGCCCCCAGCCTGCAGGCCCCAGGCCAGCCAAGGTAGATGCCAGCAGGGGCCCCCAATTGCCCTGCCAGTTGCCCCACAGATTGGCCCTGATGGCCGGTTAGGCCTAGGGACCCTACCCATGCAAGAATTTCATGCACCAGGCCTCTAGTTTTCAGATAAGAAGCCCAACATAAAAATCAAAAGATCATAGGTACTGATATAGAGGCCCAGGTTCAAATCCCATCTCCATCATCTACTGGTTGTTAACTCTTGGCCAAGTTACTTTGACCTGGGAAGACCAGAATACAAATAGAAATATGTAACATATGTAGCATGTGCCCCAATTGAGACTTGTGCAGGATGCCAAGACTGCAAGTCTGGGGAAGTTAGAGAAGTCATATTTGACCTTGAGCAACTGAGAAGCTGATATTGGGAACTGGGGTGTAATTTATGAGGTGCAGGAAAGCTCTCTTGTGAAAAAAAATGTCTCTTTCCACTATCAACCATTACTCTCAACAACGTACTGTTCAGATGCCTAAAATTGTGACAGTGATAATGACTTCTTTGGGATAAATTTTTCTCTACAATACCTCAATGAAATACAAAGATATCTAAAAGGTGGGGTAGCATATTCAGCCTGCTCTCTCCACTCTCCTGTGTTACCTGGAGGCAAGTCAGGGGTTTGGGAAAATAAACAAGGATAGAAGAGTTGTAGGGAAGAGGCTGGGAGAAGTTTGGTGAAAGCGTTGAGCCCCAGATGTGGGGAATGTCACTTCTCCAGAGGAGCGAGGGGTGTGCAGTGGGTAAGGATATAGTTGGCTGATTTGATTATTTTTTTCAGTCCCAGCTGAGATTTTAAAGGTGGATACAAATTTTTGGGACTGTTTCCATTTCTGTAGCTGGGACCACAGTTGAAGTGATTATCCGTGACACTGACAATTGGAAATCTGAAACTGTTAAGGAAGGGTTTTCCTGTATGTACAGTTTTAGTATGCACATTTTATATTAAAAAACATGAGAGAGTCAGCATATCTACAAATGTGGAAGATGCAGAATAGCAAGCACTATGAAGAAATTACCTTTCACATGAATAATATTTTATATATTTGCTAAAGCAGGGTTGAATAAGAGCTAGAATGTGGAGAGAAAACTTTTGGGAGAAAGTATCTAACCAACCCCAAAGCTGCAGTTTCAACCACATTTGTCTCGCTGCTGACTGGGTGCTAGGGAATTCCAGGATTTCCATCAGAACTCCCAAGTGCAATAAAGGGCATTTGGGTCAGCTTGTTTGGCTCAAATACTAAATTAGGCTTCCATCTTAGTTCTTAAAAGGCCAAATTACTAAAGATTTACTTTTTTCCTAGCATCTGGCATTTGTGCTTTTAACATGGTAGATTCCCACTATATCTTATCAATGTAACAAATCAGTGATATGAGCAAGATATGTTTTTCAGTTTGTTAATAACTTCACTTTCAAATAGAGGTATGCATGGTAGGTATATCTTGGAGCAAAATAATAGCCTTATGAGTTTTACATGTTGAAATTCTATCAGCTGCCTGATGACAAATGTGCAGTAATAAAAGATGATTAAGCTGTTAGTTTTATATAAAAATAGTGATAAAAATTTAAAATAATGAGAAGGGAAACAGATTTGGCTGTTACTAAACTATTAAGAGTGCTTTAACTGGGCAACATTAAAACGAATAGTGCATACATTTATATTTATGTTTACAGAAATTTAAAGAATGCAAGACAGAATAGGAGGTAGATGATATAATTTTAAACTGTGAACTTATTTGGGATATTAGCATTCATAAATGTAAACAAAATAAAAGAATTGCATTTAAATTCTATTTATTTAGTTTCACATAGGGCTCAAGTCTTTCAATAAAAAATGATTTTCTCACATTTGTAAGGAAAAAAAAAAAGCAGGTCATCTGTGCCTGAAGCAGAAACATCTTCAAAATTATTATAACATCCATGAAAATCATCTCTGATCCAGACTGAGAATATAAACAAGAAACGTTTAGTTTTTATTTGGCTGAGTAATTATGATGATAACCAAACATTCTCAAGAAAATCGATTAGCTGCAAGTGTAGGGATCCGGTAGTGATTTTTGAAATGTGCATTTGGCTGTTCAGCCTTCTCAAGGCCAAGGCCAAGGCTGAAGCTGACGGGGAATTTGGGGGAAGTTTGTGGCTGAAATGGAACAACTTTGCATTTCCAAATTTGCAGAACATAAGGGCTGCCTCGTATCCCCAGAGTTAATAAAGGCAAGTCATATGATGAGTATGTGTGCCTGCCATTTAGAATGGCCTAGGACCATTCCGAAGCCAGGGGACCATCAGTGGATCTTTCATCCAGCTTGTAAGGATGTTAGTTAAGGTCACTTGTGGGAGAGAGCACAGCCAGGTCCAGGCATACAGAGGCAAAAACTCAACACACGTTGGAGCAGAGGTTACACTGCTGCCAGAAAGGAATTATCCTGGAAAAAATCAGGATCTTAGCTTCCACAATGTGATTTACCATATTCCTAACGTAAATAAATATACTACCATGTTTTCTAACGTAAATAAACATTTTCTCAAGTTTTCTTCCTTTGCCAGGTCTAATAGCCAGAATTCAGGTTGTCAAAATCTAATCAGTCAGTTAGGTTGGAGATTCTTGCTCCCGTGATCCCATTGAATCACTTGTATAAGCTGCTCAAGTAAACTCTAAAGTTTGGTATTCCCTGCTGTTATAGAATGCTCTAGTCCCAGACAGTTTGATGAATACAACAGGAAAAGAAAGCTGGGTGGTGGTGATTGGGATATCCACAGGACATCATGGGGTATCCATAGGTAGCATGCAAGGTGGAAACTGTTTGACAGCAGACTGTGTGGTGTTTTCATTTGCAAATAGTCAGGGGTGGGGGGATCCAAGTATGAAGCCATTGGACAAAGATAAAGTAAAAACAATTATTCACTCAATTATATTTATTCCATCCTTATGTGCAATGGGTGTAATAGGCCTAGGTTTATTTAACCTACATTACTAAACCTGCATACCTAACACATATACTTATGTGCTATCTAAGGGTATAGTGGAGGGTGCAGAGCCTGAAGGAGTGTTTGTGCAGGAGAGTGTGGGCCCAGCTGTTTTGCAAAGGACATCTGAAGCCCTGGCAGAGCAGTTTGGAATTAAAAGGTTTGACTAATGGGGTAAATTCAATCTCCTTAGCATGATTTATAACACTTGATCTAGATTTTGCTTAACAATTTAGTCTCAACTATTTCCATGCCTGTTTTCCAAATGAACATTCTGGCTATAATGAACTATTTGCTCTTTTATGACCATGCCAAATTCTTTCTTGCTGCTGGAACTGTGAACCTGATCTTGCCTGTTTTGAATACATCTGTCCTCTCCCTTCCCTCCATTATGGGTACTTAATTCCTAGCTCACTCCTACTTAGTCATGCTTTCTAGGTCAGACGTCACTTCTCTTTTGAAGTTGTTCCCAAGTCCCAGGCCTCTTTAATGAGCCCACCCCATGTACTCCCGTAGAACTGGGTACTTACCATATAAAACACACTGCATTATCATTTCTGGTTTACTTTCTGTATTGCCCACAACACTGTAGCTCATTAAGGACAGGAATTCTGTAATGTTAGCAGTATTTCTCCAGACCTCAGTGCCGTGACTGAGACATGGCAAATACTTTAAAATGTTTGGGGAATGAGTTGGTGGTTGACAATATCTGAGAGATACTATTTTCAATGAATCAAGTGGTGGGTTGAGAAATGTATTGTCCTGAGTGATTCTCAGCTAACCAGGTAAAGTTATTTATTTGGCCAAACCTGGAAGCCATGAAGGACTGTTTCAGATCCATTAGCACTTTAGTCAATTGCATTTTCAAAATATGGTTGCACTAACATACATGCCATCCCATATACTCTTCAGAGAATATGACATTGACAATATTTTCCCCCATTAAAACTAGATGCATGTTTTCAACTGCCTTAACCTACAGATGTACCAGAAGTGATGCTGTTTTTCAGTTCTAAGTTATAATTAGGCAGTGCGATTCCACCTCTCTCTCTTTGTCTCTCACTCTCAGCCTTTCCACTTTTGTAACACTGCTGCCATGTTGTGTGGAAGCCCAGGCCACATGGTGAGGCCATGTCTATGTATCCCCAAACCAAGGGCCCTAGCACAGGTCTCAGCTAAGAGTCAAATAAAATGCTAGACTTGTGAGTGAACACGTCTTTAAATGATTCCAGGTGCTGGCCTTTAAATCTTTCAGCTGAGGCCCCAGACATAATGGATTAGAGACAAGCTGCCCCATGGTGTTCTGTATGAATTACTGATGCACAGAAATTGTGACTACTGTCATTTAACCCACAACATTTTGTGGTGATTATTATTATTCAGCAGATAGCAATACAGCAGCAGCGTAATTGTCCCAACTCTCAGGATTGCTGGCTTTTCTCACTGTAGTCAGAATATGCTTCTTTTATATACTAGTATATACTAGAGGCCCGGTGCATGGATTCATGCACCAGTGGGGTCCCTTGACCTGGCCTGTGGGGATTGGGCTGAAACCAGCTCTCTGACATCCCCTGAGGGGTCCCAGATTGTGAGAGGGCCTCTAGTATGCATATAAGATCTTTGGTTAATCTCTTCTGCACTCCCCCCTACCCGCTTAACTCTGAGATTCATCTGTCTGTTCCATGTTTCCATGCCTGTGGTTTCTGCTCTAGTGTTGAGTGTCAGTGCGAGTCATAGCTACTGGCCACTTAGGCTTTTATATATATATACTAGAGGGCTGGTGCACGAATTCGTGCTTGGGTGGGGTCCCTAGGCCTGGCCGGTGATCAGGGATGATCAGGGCTGGACCAATCGGGGCCTGCCGGCCAGGGGCAAAACAGGGGGAGGGGCCCCGGGCAAAGGCCCCAGGCTGGGTCAGGAGAGGAGGCGACTATCATCGGGCCAGGCGTGAAAGGAACAGACGCCGGATGTGATGCCACTGGCCAGCCATGGGAGATTGGCTATGGGACTGCACTGACCACCAGGGGACAGCTCCTGAGTTGAGCGTCTGCCCCTGATGGTCAGTGCATGTAAGAGTGACCAGTCGTTCAGGTCGTTCAGTTGTAATGGTTGCTGAGGCTTTTTTTATATATATACTAGAGGCCCAGTGCACAAAATTCGTGCATGGGAGAGGGGGTTGTCCCTCAACCCAGCTCTGCACCTCTCTCCAACCGTGAGACCCCTGCGGGATTGGGGCTCTAAAACCAGCAGTCAGACATCCTCTCTCACAATCCGGGACTGCTGGCTCCTAACCCGCTCACTCTGCTGTGACTGCCTGCTTGATCTTAACCACTTTCTGCCTGCCAGCTCTGATTGCCCCCTAACTGCTCCCCTGCCAGCCTGATTGGACGCCTAACTGCTCCCCTGCAGGCCCAAATTGTTCCCAAACTGCCCTCTCTGCTGACTTGGATCCCACTAAGGTACTTCTCCCCTTGCTGACCTTGATCTCCCTAAACTCCTCCTCCCCTGCCAGCCTTGATCACCCTAACTGCTCTCCCCTGCTGGCCTGATGCCCTAACTGCTCTTCCCTTGCCAGCCTGAA
>NW_005871072.1:9805547-9824045 GCF_000147115.1 Myotis lucifugus
GCCAAAAAATTTTGCCTAGGGGGGTGGGGGAAGGGGGTCCCCCAACCCGCCAGGGCCCTCTGTAGTCCGGGACCCCCCAGGATATACCACCCCTGGTTTAAGCCCTTTTCCAGGGTGGCAAACGGAAAGCCCCACTTCTTACATGAACCCCCTGGTCAGGGTTAAGAGAGGGGGCCATGTCGGAAACCTTGGCACTCCCCCATTTATGCACAGGAGAAGGCCGATTTGGGAGGGTTGTGGATCCCCCCCTCAGTCATGCTCAGGGGAAGGGCCGATTGGGGGGTTTGGGCACTGCCCCCTGTCACACTCAAGGCAGGGTCAATGGGGAGGTTGTGGTGCCACCCCCTGTCACGCACAGAGCAGGGCGATCAGGGGGGTTGGGGATCTATACCCTATCACAGACAGAGCAGGGTCGATCAGGGGGTTGGGGATCCATACCCTATCACAGACAGAGCAGGGCAATCAGGGGGTTGAGGAGCTCACCCCTGTCACTCACAGAGTAGGGCCAATAGGGGAGTTGGGGCACCACCCCCTGTCACACACAGAGCAGGGCAGATCAGGGGGTTGGGGCGCTGCACCCTGTCACACTCAGGGCAGGGCCAATGGGGAGGTTATGGCTCTACCCTGTCACACACAGAGCAAGGCCCGTGGAGGGGGGTTGGGGCACCGCCCCTTCTATCACCCACAGAGCAGGGCCGATCAGGGGGTTGGGGTGCCGCCACTGTCACACTCAGGGCAGGGCCGATGGAGAAGTTATGACTCTACCCTGTCACACACAGAGCAGGGCTGATCAAGGGGGTTGGTGCCCCTGCACCCTGTCAAACACAGAGCCACAGGGGCAATGAAGGGATTTGGGGAGCTCCCCCCTATCAGGCACAGAGCAGGGCTGATCAGGGGGTTGGGGTGCCTTTCCCTGTCATGAACAGAGCAGGGCGGATAGGGAGGTTGTGGCCCCGCCCCCTGTCACACACATAGCAGGGTCGATCAGGGGATTTGGGCGCTGCCCCCTATCACGCTGATCCCGGTGCCCGGAGCCTCGCTGCTCCACTGATCCCGGTGCCAGGAGGCATATTACCCTTTTACTATAAGAATAGAGGCCTGGTGCATGGGTGGGGGCTGGCTGGTTTGCCCTGAAGGGTGTCTTGGATCAGGGTGGGGGTCCCCACTGGGGTGCCTGGCCAGTCTGGGTGAGGGGCTGAGGGCTGTTTTCCTAAAGCAAGTAACTGAAGCTCCCAACCGCTCCTTGTTTTCTGTTTGTTTGTTTTTTTAATTCTAGGCCAGCTTTAGCTCTGAGGGCTCGCTGCTGAAAACATCAATACAATGTTTCAGTCTGGCTGGATGAATCCAGGCTGAATGAAAGCCGGTTTCTGGGGTTTTGTTTAGCTTCTTATTTGCAACATAGTACATAGTTGCTTAGAGTTGCAGCTGAGAGGCCGGCAAGTTAGGCGGGGAACGTTGGAATCCTCAGTCACTGGAGCAAGCGAGCCTCCCTGCTAGCTTCAGTGCATGGCTGCCGGCCGCCATCTTGGCTGACAGTTAATTTGCATATACTCACTGATTAGCCAATGAAAAGGGTAGCGGTCGTACGCTAATTACCATGTTTCTCTTTTATTAGTGTAGATACTAGAGGCCCGGTGCACAAAAATTTGTGCACTCAGGAAGGGGGGGCCCCTCAGTCCAGCCTGTGCCCTCTCACAGTCTGTGACCCCTTGGGGAATGTCCACCTGCTGGCTTAGGCCACTCCCCGTGGGATTGGGCCAAAGCTGGCAGTCAGACATTCCTCTGGCATCCCGGGAGCCCTCGGGGGATGTCCACTTGCCAGCGGGGACCAGGCCTAAGCTGCAGTCGAACATCCTTAGTGCTGCTGAGGAGGTGGAAGAGGCTCCCACCACCACTGTACTGGCAGCTGTCAGCCTGGCTTGTGGCTGAGCAGAGCTCCCCCTATGGGAGTGCACTGACCACCAGGGGGCATCTCCTGCATTGAGCGTCTGTCCCCTGGTGGTCAGTGTGTGTCATAGTGACCAGTGATTCCCAGTCACTCTGCTGTTAGGGTCAATTTGCATATTACCCTTTTATTATATGGGATAGAGGCCTGGTGCATGGGTGGGGGCTGGCTGGTTTGCCCTGAAGGGTGTCCCGGATCAGGGTGGGGGTCCTGCTGGGGTGCCTGGCCAGCCTGGGTGAGGGGCTGAGGGCTGTTTTCAGGCTGGCCACACCCCCTTCAGGGTAGGGGTCCCCACTGGGGTGCCTGGCTAGTCTGGGTGAGGTGCTGATGGCTGTTTGCAAGCTGGCCAAGCTGCCCAGCGGGGACCCTCACCCCATGGGAATGTGGCCAGCCTGGGTGAGGGGATGAGGGCCGTTTTCAGGCTGCCCATTCAGGGTGGGGGGGGGGTCCCACTGGGGTGCCTGGCCAGCCTGGGTGAGGGGCTAAGGCAGGGGTGGGCAAACTTTTTGACTCGAGGGCCACAGTGGGTTCTTAAACTGGACCGGAGGGCCGGAACAAAAGCATGGATGGAAACTTCCTAGCCTTGAGTGGAGCCCAGGTCCTGGAAGCCTGGGTCGCCCCCGGAAACCGAGGTTCCCAGCCCCTCCTTGAGTGGAGGCCACGCTGGCTGGAAGCAGGTATCTGGGATTTATTTATCTTCTATAATTGAAACTTTGTAGCCTTGAGCGGAGCTGAGGGCTGGCCAGGGCCGGCGGGAAGCTTGGCTTCCTCAATAGCCGGGGGCAACCAAGCCTTCTGCTCACTCCAGCTCTGTGGCTGCTGCCATCTTTGTGATGGAGTGATGGTCAATTTGCATATTACTCTTTTATTAGATAGGATATATATATATATATATATATATATATATATATATATATATATAAAACATATTTTTATTGATTTCAGAGAGCAAGGGAGAGGGCGAGAGAGATAGAAACATTAATGATGAGAGAGAATCATTGATTGGCTGCCTTCTGCATGCCTCCTACTGGGGACTGAGCCAGCAACCTGGGCATATCCTGGGAATATGCCCTTGACAGGAATCGAACCTGGGACCCTTCAGTCTGCAGGCCAATGCTCTATCCACTGAGCCAAACCAGCTAGGGCCAGAATATGCTTCTTCATAAACAAAGTCAATACATTAAGTCTGTATAAAAGAAATGGAAATTGAAATGGAGTTTCAAGGGTAGAGTAAAAAGTTAAGAATGGTAATTTTAAAAATGAAGTGATTGAAAATTTACAATTAATACATTAATATAAAGTCAAACTATAAAGATTAAGAATAAAAGTAAATAAAAACAAAATTTTAAAAAATTAGGCTAAAATAAAATTTAAAATTAAAGTTAAGAATAATATAAATAAAATGAATTAAAAATGAGAAATCTACTCTTTATTCCAGTGTTCCTTATACCTATATCTTCCTTCCTTCCTTCCTTCCTTCCTTCCTTCCTTCCTTCCTTCCTTTCTTCCTCCCTCTCTTCCTTCCTTTTACAAAGAACCAATTTTCAAAGAGAAACTATCCTTATAAAAAAGAATTAAACATATGAAAAGGTAATCCATTTCACTCACAATTAAAGACATTTAAACGAAAATTTCAATTATATATACATTAGAGGCCTGCTGCATGAAATTCGTGCAAGAGTAGGCCTTCCTTCCCCCGGCTGCCGGCACCGGCTTCCCTCTGGCACCTGGGACCCAGACTTCCCTCATAGCCTGGCTTCGTCTGGAAGGTCAGCCAGAAGGACATCCGGTCTAATTAGCATATTATGCTTTTATTATTATAGATATCTGGATGACATAGTGTTTATCAAGTGAGGTTGTTTCATATATTTGTAATATAGTTAGATTCTTTTGTCACATACTACATTTACAAGGACTCCCTGACCTTGTAAATTTTTAAAAATTTGCATATCATAATGCTTACTCTTTGTGCTGAAAAGCTCTATGGGTTTTGACAAATGTATAGTGTCATGCATGTATCTACCATTATAGTATCATAAAAAGTAGATTCACCACTGCAAAACTCCTCCATGCTTTATGTATATAACACACTCTGATATAGTTTGAATAATATCTACATTTATAACTATTTTCTATTCAATATGTTTGCTCTTCATTCTTTCCACTCCTCTTTAGATAAGCATCTGATATAATTCCATTTTATCTTCTCAATGTATTAATTGTAGTTCCTTAAAAAAAGTCTAGATGTTGTCCTAGAGCTTAAAATACACATATTTAACCAATCTAAATCTATTTTTGAGTAACTACCACATAACAAATAGTGCAGGTAACTTATGAAGTATTTCCAATCTTCCCTTCCATCCCTCTGACATTACTCTGATTCCTTTGACTTACCCATATGCTATAATTACCCCATACATTCTTTCTATAATGTTTAACAAACAGTTAATTTTTAGATTAGTTAAGAATTAGAAAAATTAAAAATATCTGTCAGGATTCAAACAGAAAAACAGAACCAGTAAGAGATGTATATTGAGATTTATTGCAAGGAATTGGCTTATACAATTTTGAAGCCTGAATGGGCAGGTCCAAAATCCATTGGACAGGCTGTCAGATGGGCAGGCTGAAACTCTTGGGCTGCTGAAGCTGAAGCTACTGTCCACAGATTTCTTCTTTAGAACAACTTAAGCTCTGCCCTTAAGAACTTTGAACTGTTTGAATCAAGCTCATTTAGAATATCTAGAATAATTTCCCTGACTTAAAGTCAACTGATTATGGACTTTAATCACATCTACAAGATATCATCATAGCAATAACTAGATTAGTCTTTGATTGAAAAGCTGAAGATTATAGCTCAGCCAAACTGACACATAAAACTGACCATCATGACCACTCATTTATTCCTTCTCTGAAACTCTTCCTTTCTTAATGAACATCCACGTTTCTGACTTCTGGTCTCCAGAATTGTGAGAATAAATCTGTTGGTTTAGGCCACCAAATTTGTGGTACTTTCTGACAACAGTCATAGAAAACTAATACACATGCTGATGTCCTTAAAAGAGGTCTGCGTTTTCTGTGGCTTCCTACAGCATTGAAGACCCCCACCTAAACTGAAACCCTCTCTCTGGCGGAACCCCAGGTGAATGGAGAGACTGAAGCAGGATACCCTAGATATCTATTCTTTCTGTTTTTGCCTCACTGTCTAACAGCTTGCTCTCCTTGCCAAAGCATCTATTTCAAGTGGAATCTACTTGCCAATTAACTGAAGATTATCAGGCAATAAGAAGAGATTCGTTTCTCTTTGGCTATGTACCTTCAAAGTCTCGAAGGCTAAGCCTATTGGCACAACCATAGAACTAAACACTCAGAAAAAGTTAAATAAAATAAATCTTGTCTTAGATAAATTGGACAAAAAATATCCTGAATATAGACAAAATAGAAAAAAATAAATTTGAAAGGATGACAAAAATGTTAAAGAGGCTGAGAACCTGCTAACATATCTGAAATGCTGTTACTTTGTTTGACCTCTTTTTTAAAAAAATATTTTGTTGATTTTTTTTACAGAGAGGAGGGGAGAGGGATAGAGAGTTAGAAACACCGATGAGAGAGAAACATCAATCATCTGCCTCTTGCACACCCCCTACTGGGGATGTGCCCACAACCAAGGTACATGCCCTTGATCGGAATCGAAACTGGGACCCTTGAGTCCGCAGGCCGAGGCTCTATCCGCTGAGCCAAACCAGTCAGGGCTGACCTCTTTTTAGAAATAAGAAACTAAAACAGAAGTATCTTCAAGTTGGCTAAAGATATTTTTGAAGTTTTTAGTTTGTCAAAATAGAAAACTAAAGGGATAAAAAATAAAATTTCAGAAAGAATTACACTGATCTAGCATAAACCAAATAAATTTTGATAAAAATGGATTTTAGGTAACTAACGAAATGAGTCCACATATTCCCAAGTGTGACATGAAGTAATTCCAGTGTTTAAAAGACTGTAACACACATCATCCTACTAAGTGTAGCCCACCAAAGACCTCTATTTTATTCTAATAAGTGACTAAAAGGCTTCATTAAGAATGTATTCTTGTGTATCACCTAAATTTTTTTTGAAACATCTATCCTTACAATCTTAGATCGGCCCCAGTCACATGCAATACTGAGATTGTGGTATACCATCCTCTTAATTCAACAAAGATTCACTGAATGTTTACTACACATTAGACACTCCTGGAGTTTCTGTTTACTACACATTACCAGGGGTGGGCAAACTTTTTGACTGGAGGGCCACAATGGGTTCTTAAACTGGACCGGAGGGCCGGAACAAAAGCATGGATGGAGTGTTTGTGTGAACTAATATAAATTCAAAGTAAACATCATTACATAAAAGGGTACGGTCTTTTTTTTTTTTTTTTTAGTTTTATTCATTTCAAATGGGCCGGATCCGGCCCGCGGGCTGTAGTTTGCCCACGGCTGCATTAGACACTCCTGGAGTTTCTGTCCCTCATGAATTTGAGGTTTTGTGGCTAGTAACTTTATTCATCACATCTAAGCAAATGGATCAGATTGAAAAGATAAGACTGTTTTGAAAGAATGCATCTGAATTAGGCTGCTGAAAACATTTTGCCAATATATTAGGTTTCTTATCTATTCACATATTCCTAGTGGGCAGCATTAGGAGTTTTCATTATTTTTTTAAAAAGTATATATTGTTATTAATTTTAGAGAAAGAGGAAGAGAGAGAGAGAGAGATAGAGAGAAACATCAATGTGAGAGGGAAACATTGATTGGTTGCCTCCCACAAGCACCGTGACCGGGGATTGAACCTGCAACCTGGGCATGTGTCCTGACCAGGAATCGAACCAGTAACCTTTTGGTGCATGGGATGATGCTCAACCAACTGAACCACACTGGCCAGGGCAGTAGCTTTTATTCTTAAAAGTTTCCTCTGTTGTGTTGAATGAAATGTAAGGATAACTTAGTAAGTATAAGAACATAATGGGTCCATGTCCTCTGCTCTATATTCTGAATTTTATATAGTATAAGGGATGTGTATACTTCACATCTGTGCTGCTCTGTCAACACCTACTCTTTCTACTTATTAGCTTATTCATTTTTACTACATGGTAGGTTTCTGCTAAAAGTCATGAAGCTAGATCAAGAATTTGTGTTACATAAGACATTTTATAATGGGGATGGTGTAGCCTCATTATGTTAATCAATTGTAATGGCATCTGATTTTATTTATTTTTTGTCTATATAACTGAAGTTCCATAAGAAGGAAAACTATAGTTCACAGAGTGTCACATTCTATGTGCCAAACTTTGTTGCCCACTGCCCCTGCAGGATTTCAGTTCCAGGAGTCAGATCATCTTTGTTCCTGTGGACATGGTAGAGACATGGCCAAGGCCCAGGTATTTTGCAAGCTCACAGTCAGACCAGCATTGTTGCTGTCCTCTCAAAACCTTGACCTAGTTAATTGGTCTTTTAGGAACCGGGCCTCAACATTATTTTTCCATAATCCTTGTACATTCAACCATCCTGCCTAAGACCCTAATTCTCCCATGACAAATGTTTCCCCTGGTTCTTGCTAATCTTCTCAGTTCTAAACTCTTATATCTAACCCCCAGGCATCAGGACTGAACTTCAGTCCTTTGGTGTTAGACCTCTGTGCCTAATTTTCTCAATCTTCACTTCCTACTTGGAACCAGGGTCACCTGAAGTCTCCTTCCTGGAACTGTGCTCCATCTTCTAAGAATTTACTCTTGGCTGGTTACAGCACTGTCTCTTTGCTGCTCTTGATTTGTCCTTATAATGATAAGAACCTCTCCTCATTACCTACTCTCTCCACTTCACTGCTATGCCTAGAGTATGCCATCAACTGTTATTGCTATCAGTGTAAGCCAGAGTCAACCTCAAAAAAGATATTTCTTCACTGATTTCTTTAAATTTGGCATATTATTTTATGAAATGCACGTTTATATCAAACATATCATATAGTAAAATGTGAATAGTTCCCCCTTTTCACTCCTTGAAAAAGTGTAGAGTTAACTGCCTACCAGGAGTAGTTTTCAACCCCATTTGCATGTTATAATTATCAGAGGAGTTTTAAAAAATACTGATACCTGGTTTCCATGCAGTGGTGTGCTGCTATGTTTAAGCACCTGCTCTGTGACTGGTTCATGATCTAGCATGAATCGGCTCCAACATTCACTGCCTCTCCCTCACCCCATCTCACCTCACCATAAAGGAACAGAATCTCTGAGGATCAACCCAAGGACATCTGTCTCACACAGAGCCCTGGTGAGGCAGTGCTTGGCTCCCTGGATTTGTAACCTGCCTCTATCACTTAATATCTATGTAACTTTGGGAAACTCAAATTTTCTCCAGCTATAATATGGTGACATTAATTGTCCCTCTATCACTGGGTAATTATGAAGATTGAATGAGTTTTTGTAAGGCTCTTAAATGAATGCTGGGCATGTTAGCTCGTCTTGTGAGACTCTCTTAGTCCATTTTCTTCCTCTTAATGGGGACTCTTGGACAACACTGTCCAGACTTGAATGGTTTGTGTGTATTGGGCTGTGCTAAGCAGCTCTGGGGGTCTGTAGAGGAATGAATTTAAGAGGAGCCTACATTAAGAATTTAGACTGAGGACAAATAAGAGTTTTGATGAAAATGACAACTAAAATTTATAGAACATTGCATTTTATTTCTTGCCCTAGGCTGAGGCAAAGAGGTGAGAGAATGTTTGATCAGCTTGAAACATTTCCTGTCATCTCAGCCCCAATACTATAAACTTGGATTAAAAATGAGCGCTGCTTTGGCAGTGCACACCACAGAAGGGCACACTCCTCAAAAGAAGTTCGTCTCCAAGGAGTAAGTACAGGCTTGGTCTTTGATGAATACTGAAAGCCAAAATCAGTCCTTGAAATGAATTTCTGAAGAAGAGCTTTAAGGTTCAGATCCACTGCTCATATCATTAAAAAAGCTTGCTTTTTAAAAGGAAACTCCATTCATTTTAAATCAGTGATTTTCAATGGGTCTGCCACAAGAATTTTTAAAACATGCAATATCTGACTATTTAATGAGGGGCATTGACCTCTTTTCCCTCATATTGTGAAATAAAAAATGACAACCAACTGACAACAGCCATCTCGTATGAATGAATCAAGATGATATCTACTCTTTTTGTCAGATTGGCAAAAAAAAATTTTTTTTTGGTATGCTGCAGAATTTTAGTAATTAGTTTATGTGTGCCATGGGATGAAAATGGTTGCAAATGACTGCTTTAAATCATAAAAATTTAGAGCCAGAAGGCATTTTAGAGATCATTCCTTATTCACCTAAATGAGAAGACCTTGCTAACTGGGGCTGAGGTTTAATAAGCAAGTTCTGAACAAGCCCCTGGCATTTTCTCCAGTGTTCTTAGGTGTTTAGTTCCTCCCTCCCTCAACTGAGCCTCCTGAATGGAGTTCTACAAATTTGCTGCAAATTCCCATTAACCACACGTTGCCAGGTCACTCTCAATAAAAGGAGACTTACTAAACAAACAAATAACAGAAAATAAGAGAAGGCTATTTCTAAATAATGATATCGGGTCATCTTGACATATGTCCCTTTGCAGCAAATGCAGACTTTGCAATTACATGTAGGATTTCACTCCAATGCAAGTTGTGGTCAGTGTTAAGTGATAATGAAAGATCTATTCTGTACCATTGACCCACATTCCCGCTGCTCTTTGGATAAAGGAAACTGTTTACTGTGGACGAAAGATGATACCAGTAAGACACAATTACTGTGTAGGCTGCCTAACAGAGTAGCAATTATGTTCCCAGCTTTGGACATTTTCCTCTGTGGTCTAGAAATCTGGAATTCCATCTTTTAAAAAAGTATTTTAAAATTCCACATATGATGTGAAATGTCAGGGAGGGAAAGAGAGCAAGCCTCTTTTTTTTTTTAAATATATTTTATTGATTTTCTACAGAGAGGAAGAGAGAGAGACAGACAGTTAGAAACATCGATGAGAGAGAAACATCGATCAGCCGCCTCCTGCCTGCACATCTCCTACTGGGGATGTGCCTGCAACCCAGGTACATGCCCTCGACCGGAATCGAACCTGGGACCCTTCAGTATTCCACATGTGATGTGAAATGTCAGGGAGGGAAAGAGAGCAAGCCTTTTTTAAAGTTCTTATTTCACACAGGGCACTGGAAGCTGTGATTTTCATGTGTTCTCTGATGAGACCTCATGACAGTTGTGGAAGTTAGTGTGTTAATACTTAGCAAAACTGTTTTGCCCAGTTGGATCTGACTCCAAACCTCTTTGTCAGTATTATTAGACCCATGCTGCTTATGAAGGTGCAGGATGAATGTAGTATCACAAGGAGGAGTTTTAGGCTGTAGGCACATCAGGCTTTTTGGTGTTTGCTTTGTCCATTTTGCTTTAAGCTCCACTGAGAGTAGAAACATTGTCTTATTCATCATTATACCTATCACCATGCATTGTCCTCTGGAGCATAGAGGAATGCTCTAGGTCTGCAATAACTGGAAAGATTACAATATTAACATCTGATTGTATGATTATAGGCTTTACCAGACTTTTAATACCTAGATTTTTGAATGTTTTGTTAATAGAAAATTAAGTAGTACTTAACATACTGTCCTATCTTAGAACTCAGTAGTTGCTAAATAAACCTTAGTTATTTTTCACTTCTTTATGCAGTCCTGGAGGTGAGATGAGAAAGGGTAGTGTGAAGAGGAAGCATGGTGAATTAGGAGATGTATTCTGGATTTTTGAGTATACGTGAAGGTTTACTACAATGAAAATGGTACCATTAGTGTCAAATGGAATAAAATGTGCTAATGAGGATTGGTACCATCATTTAAGCATCAATTATGTCATTGTCACTATGAAGAAATTAACTGAATCTTAAATAATTTACAATAAACTTTGGGACCAAGATTAGTCTAGATTTTGTCTGAACTGCCTAGGATTCATAAGCATTTTCAGGTTATAAATATGTCAAAATTATTCAAGGCAGCAAGGTTTTCTGAGGAAATGAGGAATAATTTTATCTTTCCACTTCATTATTTAGTATTCATGAAATAATATTTTCATAGCACACATTTACACAAGAAATATTATCATAGTGACTAATTACAAAATATGGTTTCAGTTGAGAGGCATATTACAAGATAATAGACCAGATGATGTTTGAAAACACTACATCTTGTGTGAGAAGCAGGTCTAGAGAACTTGCCTATAGATAAAACCTAATTTTAAACCCTTGCTTAGAAAACATGTAGAAATTCCTTGCTCAAATGTGTTTATTCTATCTAATAAAAGAGAAACATGGTAATTAGCCGTACATCTGCTACCCTTCCCATTGGCTAATCAGGGTGATATGCAAATTAACTGCCAGCCAAGATGGCGGCCGGCAGCCATGCACTGAAGCGAACAGGGAGGCTTGCTTGTTCCAGTGACTGCGGACTCCAATGTTCCCTGCCTGAATTGCCGGCCTCTCAGCTGCAACTCTAAGCAACTATGTTGCAAATATAGAAGCTAAACAAAACCCCAGAAACCTGCTTTACTCAGCCAGGCTTCAGCCAGCCAGACCGCAACATTGTATCAAATACAGAAGGTAAACAAAGGCCAGAAACCTGCTTTCAGCAGCCGAAGCCTCAGAGCTAAAGCTGGCCCAGAATAAAAAAAAAAGAAAAGAAAAAAAGGAGCAGTTGGGAGCTTCAGTCACCCGCCAGCCTGAAAATGGCCCTCAGCCCCTCACCCACAATGGCCAGGCACCCCAGTGGGGACCCCAACCCTGATCCAGGACACCCTTCAGGGCAAACCAGCTGTCCCCCACCCATGCACCAGGTCTCTATTCTATATAGTAAAAGGGTAATATGCCTCCCGGCACCAGGATCAGCGTGACAGGGGGCAGCGCCCAAACCCCCTGATCGCCCTGGGGCTCTGTGTGTGACAGGGGGTGGGGCCACAACCTCCCTATCCGCCCTGCTCTGTTCGTGACAGGGGAAGGTGCCCCAACCCCCTAATCAGCCCTGCTCTGTGCCGGATAGGGGGGAGCTCCCCAACCCCCTGATCTCCCTGTAGCTTTGTGTGTGACAGGGTGCAATGCCCTAACCCCCTGATCAGCCCTGCTCTGTGGGTGATAGAGGGCGGCGCCCCAACCCCCTGATTCGCCCTGCTCTGTGTGTGACAGGGGGCGGTGCCCCAACTCCCCTATTAGGACTACTCTGTAAGTGACAGGGGGGAGCTCCTCAACCCCCTGATCGGCCCTGCTCTGTGCGTGACAGGGGGGAGCTCCTCAACCCCCTGATTGGCCCTGCTCTGTGTGTGACAGGGTATGGAGTCCCAACCCCCCTGATCGGCCCTGCTCTGTGCATGACAGGGGGTGGCGCCGCAACCTCCCCATCGACCCTGCCTTGAGTGTGACAGGGGGTGGTGCCCCAACCCCCCAATCGGCCATACCCTGAACGTGACTAGGGGTGACATTGCAACCTCCCGATCCGCCCTGCTCTGTGCATGACAGGGGGCAGCGCCCCAACTCCGCCATTGGCCCTGCTCTGAGCCAGACCAGGGGCTGCACCTAGGGATTGGGCCTGCCCTCTGCCACCCGGGAGCAGGCCTAAGCCAGCAGGTCATTATCTCCTGAGGGGTCCCAGACTGTGAGAGGGCACAGGATGGGCTGAGGGACCCCCTCTCCCCCCCAGTGCACAAATTTTTGTGCACCAGGCCTCTAGTAGTTTTATAAACGGCATGAGGCAAAAGTCTGACACAAGTAGGAAAGAATCAGGTTCAACCACAGAAAGAACCCAGGTTGTGTGTTTCATGGGTCAGGCAGCAGGTTCCACCTCAGGGCGTCAGCTTCTCAGAGAAGCTGGAAAATGTGTTGAAGGGACATTTCCACTGAAACTCCTTTGAAGCTGCTGGGATTTCTTCAAAGTATTGTGAGGGTTAAAAGCCTCTTTTTTTTTTCAAGTACCCACTGGAAGATTGGGACTGATTGAACCCAGATGGAACCAGAGCCTTACCTTTTGCTCCCCACTCAATTCTCCAGACAGAATTCTTGGTGCTCTAAGTGTGGGTTGAAGTGGCTACATGTGGCATCTGGATGATGAGAAAACTATTGCTTTCCGTTTGGGTAATTAAGATGTGGGAAGAAGCTCTTGGAGGCATTCAAAACAAAGCAAAATACAACTCCAACAATAACCCCAAATCAGGAGAAAAGCAAACAGTCACTTGCTGACCTTGGAGAACCCTGTGAAAATCTACCCAGTGAGACTTTGCCATTTTGCCCCCTCTTGACTGGCTTTGACTCTTTTTACTGTCTCTTTCATCTCTATTTTTGGGCAGCTTTCATATCCCAGAGTTTGTGACCTCTTATATTGATATCAGTTGTTAGTGAGAGGAGCAAAAGGGGCTTGGGGGTCCCCCCAAAGCAGCGATTGGTCCTCATTCCAGAAGCTAAAGGTCATTCCAGCCACCAGATGGATGTTCAGGGATGAGAGTCAGGGATTATAGCCTGTAAGAACTGGAGAAGCCCTATGGTAGGAACATCCAGGGAGAGAGAGCCTTGGGACAGGCAAAGAAGCTGGAGGCTAAATTGGGTATTTGTATATGTATTTCAAGGAGCCCTCTAGGTGAGGTGCACTGAGACTAGTGCAAGGGCTGGAAGTGGGTTGAAATTAGAAACAGTATCCAAACACCTTGGGGTGTTCAAGGAGGGACAACCTAGCTCAAGAATACTCTGTTTCAATAGCCAAAGAGAGCAACAACGAATGAGTCTTCTAGGCAAAGTTTTCCTCTGCAAGGTATCTTCCCTCTTGGATTATAATTTCTCATCCAAACATGATTTATGTATTTTATTCCATATATTCATTTAAAGAGAAACTTAAACGTCTCATCACATAATAATACCTTTATTACATAGCACCTACCACCTGGTAATTTAGTAACTAGACCATTTCTCTCCCATGTAGGACTGTGTACTTCTAGGTGATGATCCATGCTTATTTGTCTGTGATACTCCAGTGCCTGCAACAAACTGGGCACTGAAATATTTGCTGAAATAAAATGTTGCATTGGTGTGAGAGTATAGTTGAAATTGAACTATATAACCAAGGAAAACCAAGACCTTGGATAAAGATAGGAAGGAAAGATAATATGCTGTGATATTTCACATATCTTCTCAAAAATATATTATGATTTCACTTAACTTCCTTTACAAATATAATGCCTTCTCTTGAACTACAAGTGAATATTCTTCTTTTATTTAAGATTAACTTGGAAATCTAATCACTGAATATTGAACTGTAGTTGGAAAAGGTTGACAAGTTCTAGAAAAGAAGGTACTCTCTCGCAGTCCAGGAGCCCTGGGGGATGTCCAACTGATGGCTTAGGTCCGCTCCCCATGAGGAGCGGGTCTAAGCCGTCAGTTAGACATCCTTAGTGCTGCCACAGAGGCAGAAGAGGCTCCCGCCACCGCTGCTGTGCTTGCCAGCTGTGAGCCTGGCTTCTGGCTGAGCAGCACTCACCCTGTGGGAGCGCATTGACCACCAGGGAGCAGCTCCTGCATTGAGCATCTGCCCCCTGATGGTCAGTGCACGTCATAGCCTTAGCATATTATTAGCATATTATGCTTTGATTGGTTGAATGGACAACCGGAAGACCAGACACTCAGCATATTAGGCTTTTATTATATAGGATTGATGTTCTTCTCTCTCTCTCACTCTCTCTTCCTTCCTCCCTCCCTCCCTTACTCCCTTCCTCCTTCTCTTTATAAAATCAATAAACATATTCTTGGGTGAGGATAAAAAACAAAAACAGAATCATCAAAATTAGGATTCTGATAGAAATTGCATTGAATAAATAATATTGATTGAACTAAATTTTCGAAAAAATATTTTTATAAATATTTGAATATTCATGTATTAATTAGAGTATATTTGTTTGCTCTCTTAAATGACTTTCTAATGCTGATTTTTCCACTACTTATTTTTTAACAAGTAACTTTTATTATGAAAGGCACTTTAAATACAAATCATAAATACACAGGTCAGTGAATTATCACAATGGTATTATAAGCCTTTTAAATTTCTCTCATACTGGTGGGTTGAAAGTGGTAGTGATTTATGATCTTAGTTTGTATTTCCTTTATTACTATTGAGGTTGGACAGTTTTCATAATTTATTGATCGTTTAGTTAGCCTTTTACTTATTATTCTTTTTGTGAAATGCCTATTCAAGTCTATGGCATTGTCTCTTTAATGATGATTTGTAGTAGCTCTTTAGTCTGTGTATAAGTGCTTTGTTGGTTATAAGTATTACAGATGCCTTCACTAATCCTGTAATTTGTTTGTTTGTTTATTTATTTATTTATTTATTTATTTATTTATTTATGTATTGGAATCTTTTAAAAAATGTATCTATATTGTTGAGAGTATTACAGATGTCTCTTGTTTTGTTTTTTGTCTTTTTTTCCCATTGAACCCCTCCACCCCACACCCACCAATCCCAAGCCTTCATTACACTATTGTCTGTGTCCATAAGTTATACATATATGCATATAAGTTCCCTGGTTAAACTCGCCTCCCCTCACCCCTGCCTCCCCTCCAAGATTCCATATTCTGTTCCATGCTTCTGTGTCTCTGGTTCTATTTTGTTCATCAGTTTATTTTGTTCATTAGATTCCACATATGAGTGAGATCACGTGATATTTATCTTTCTCTGACTGGCTTATTTTGCTTAGCATAATATTCTCCAGCTCCATCAATGCTGCCTCAAGGAGTAAGAGTCCTTATTTTTTACAGCTGCATAGTATTTCATTGTGTAAATGTACCACAGCTTTCTTATCCACTCATCTGCTGATGGGCACTTGGGCTGTTTCCAGCTCTTAGCTATTGTAAATTGTGCTGCTATGAACATAGGGGTGCATATATTCTTTCTGACTGGTGTTTTGGGTTTCTTAGGATATATTCCAAGAAGTGGGATCACTGGGTCAAATGTGAATTCCATTTGTAATTTTTTGAGG
Source organism: Myotis lucifugus (assembly GCF_000147115.1). Classification (NCBI taxonomy): domain Eukaryota; kingdom Metazoa; phylum Chordata; class Mammalia; order Chiroptera; family Vespertilionidae; genus Myotis; species Myotis lucifugus. The sequence goes on from NW_005871072.1 coordinate 9,821,541, forward strand.
AAACTCCATACTGTTTTCCACAGTGGTTGCACCAGTCTGCATTCCCACTAGCGGTGTATGAGGGTTCCCTTTTCTCCACATCCTCACCAACACATGTTGCTTGTTGATTTGTTGATGATAGCCATTCTGACAGGTGTCAGATGATACATCATTGTTGCTGATTAGTGACTTTGAGCATTTTTTCATATCTCTCTTGGCCTTCTGTATGTCCACTTTGGGAAGTGTCTATTTAGGTTCTTTGCCCATTTTTTAAATTGGATTGTTTGTCTTCCTTTTGTTAAGATGTATAAGTTCCTTATATATTTTGGACATTAACCCCTTATCTGATGTATCATTGGAAAACATGTTCTCCTATGTAGTGGGCTCTCTTTTTACTTTGTTGATAGTTTCTTTTGCTGTGCAGAATATTTTGTATTGGAATCTTTCAGTAGAGATTCTTAATTTCACTGTAATATCATTTCTCAGTGTCATTCCCTATCATTAGGACTTTTCATATTCAGTTGTAACGACTTCAATATCCTAAAGATATGCTAACATTTTTCTCTAGTGTGGGGAGCTGATATAGGGTTAAGCCTCGGACTGACCTGTGGGCAAAGTCATAAACAATTCCCAGCTTAGAGGGCACAGTCCTCTTAGCATAATTAGGCTTGACCTTATAACGCTCCCTAGATCTTACTCGGGAAGCTAATGGGCTGAGGGAAGTGCAACAAGAACAAAAACAAGTGAAACTTACAAGAACAAAAACAAGTGAAACTCACAAGAACAGTGTAAACAAGTGAAACTTACAAGAACTGTGTAACTATGGAAACCACTACCTTGTTTACCGCTCACTATAAAATAAAGGCTCAGCTTGCCTTGGGATCTTTCTCTGTGGCCTCAGCCAGGCACAGGGAAGATCCACGGAGACTAAGGAAAGCTAGAGAGTTCTGAACGCTGTCTCCGTGTAAATCATTCTTCGCCGACTCCGTCCACACCTTTGGGAACCCCTGGACCCCTGGGGCTGGCCCCCAGCATTCTAGAAACTTTGTTTGATATTTAAATCTTAAATACACCTAAAATTAATTATTCTATATAATATGAAGTAGGGGTCTAGTTTCATTTACTTCAAATTGGATATCCAATTGATGCAGAACCATTTATTGAAAGTCTCATATTCCCCTAAGTGCTTTGCAGTGTTATCTTTATCATAAATCATGAAATATGTGTAATTTATTCCTGGACTCTTTAATTAGTTGTATTGGTCTACTTGTATATCCTTGAGGCAATACCATACTGTTTTAGTTACAGCCGTTATATATCTGGTTGAGTAAGTACTCCCAACTTGTTCTATATTGGTTATTCTTGATCTTTTGCATTTTAAGATGGAGTTTATATTACCAACTTCTACCAAAAGCTGTAGAAATTCACACCCGTTGACAAATTTTGAATTTATAAGTAAATTTTGGCAGAATTGACATATTTATAACATCAAGTTTTCCAATTCATAAAAATGATTATATGCCTCTATTTATTTAGATATTATTTAATTTATCTCAGTAATGTTTTATAATTTATTGATTTCTAGGTATTTAATATTGTGATGCTATTATAAATACAATTTAAAAATATTTACAATTATGTATCTATTATATAGAAACAAAATTGATTCTTATATACTGATTTTTGTATCTAGAACTCTTGCTTTATAACATTAACTGTGATAATTTTAATGTTCATTTAATATCATTATAGAGGAAACATTTAGAAGAAAACTTGCTTCTACCTTTTCATTATATTCTTTTTTCATTGTCCTTTAAAAATATGTTAAGTCACCCTAGCAAGTTTCTCAGTGGTTAGAGCATCAGCCTGCAGAATAATGGTTTGTGGGTTCTATTCTAGTTAAGGGCATGTACCTTGATTGCAGGCTCGATCCCTGACCCTGGTTGGGTGTAAGCAGAAGGCAACTAGTCAATGTGAGGTGTTTCTCTCACATTGATGTTTCTCTCTCTGTCTCTCCCCTTCCCTTATATTCTCTCTCTCTCTAAAAAAAAATAAAAAATCAATGGAAAAAAAATCCTCTGGTGAGGATTAACTAAAAATAAATACAGGTCATGTGATATACTTGACTTTATACCTTCTTTTTTTGTTATTTATTTTTCTCCATTTCCCTTCTTTTGTTGGCTTGATAAAATTTTCTCTGTTCCCTTTTTATTTGCTTGTCAGTTTGGAAATTAGAGAATACTTTTAAGTTTTTATAAATGCACTAGAGGCCTGGTGCACAAAACTCCTGCACGAGGGGGAGTCCCCTGAGCCCAACCTGCACCCTCTCCAATCTGGGACCCCTTGGGAGATGTCCGACTGCCAGTTTAGGCCCGATCCTGGGCCTAAACCGGCAGTCGGACATCCCTCTCACAATCCTGGACCACTGGCTCCTAATCACTCACCTGCCTGCCTGCCTGGTAGCCCCTAACTGCCCGCCCCTGCTGGCCCCATTGCCCCTCACTGCCTCTGCGTGCTGGCCTGATC
>NW_005871072.1:9824410-9825989 GCF_000147115.1 Myotis lucifugus
ATTTCCATCACCCCAGAAAATTTTCTCAAACATCTTTACACTCAAATTCTTGACTCCTTGCCTCATGCAACCACTAATTTTTTATCTCTGTCACTATGGGTTAGTTTTGCATATTCTAAAATTTTATATGAATAGACTCCTCTAGTATGTACTCTTTTCATTCTGGTTTATTTTGTTTATCATAATAATTTTCAATTCAGTTGTGACACATATTAGTAATTCATTCTGTTTTATTACATAGTAGTACCCCATTGTATGGATATGTTTGTTTATCCTTTAATCTTTTGATGGATATTTGGGTTGTTCTATCTTTTGGCTATTATGAATAAAGCTTCTAAGAATAATTATGTCAAAGATTTTTATAAACACATTTTCATTTCTTTTTGGTAAATATCTAAGAGTGCAATTTGTGTGTCAAATATTCTCTAATATGACTGTACCATTTTAAACTGCCATGAGTGAGATATAAGAGCTCCTCATGCTTCACATCCATATCAGCAATTGGTATCAGTCTTTTTAATGTTAACAATTGTAGTGGGCTTATTGTAGGGTCTCATTGTTTTAATTAGTATTTCCATTATGAGTAATGATGTAGAGCATCCTTCTGTATACTTATTAGCCATACATATGTCTTTTTTGTGATGGGTCTGTTCAAACATTTTTTTCTTTTCCTCTCTCTCTCTCTCTTTTTTTGTTTTTGTTTTTTTTTTAGAGAGGGAGGAAGAGGGGAAAGAGATAGAGAGAAACATCCCATCAGTGTAAGAGAGATTCATTGATTGGTTGCTTACCATATGCACCCCCACTGGGGATTGAACCTGCAGTCTAGGTGTGTGCCCTGACTGGGAATCGAACCCATGACCTTTCAATCCATGGGATGATGCTCTAACCAACTGAGCCACACTGGCTTGGGGTGGTCACCTGTTTTTCAATTGGATTAAACTTCTTTCTATTGAGTTGTAAGAGTTCTTTATATATTTTAGACATTAAGTCTTTTATCAGATGTACCATGCATATTACAAAAATTTTCCTCATTTTTTGACTTGGCTTTTCCACTTTCTTAATGGTGTTTTTAAAATTTATCTCTATTTTTGAGAGTGTTACAGATTTCCCCTCTCTCCACCCCCCATTGGCCCCTGCACTTTAGTGGTGGTTTTGAACAGCAAACATTTAAAAATTTTCTATCATGCTATTAATTCCTTCCTTAAAAATGGTTTTTTCCATGGGTTCTCTTTTTGAAATCTTTGCCTCTCTCAGGGTTCCATAGGATTGCTATTCTGTATGTTTTTTCTAGAAGTATTATGGTTTTAAAGTTTATATTTAGATTGATGATCCATTTGGAGTTGATTTTTGTATGCAATATAAAGTAAGGGAAAAGTTAATTATTTTATTCTAATATCCAGTTGTTCAGTGCCATTAGATGAAAACACAAATTTTCTCTCCAAATTACCTTGGTGACTTTATTAAAAATAACAAAATCCTACCCCCAAAAGAGTTCTCCCCCAGTCCCAAACTTAACAGATATATGTAGGTCTATATTTGGATTATCTATTTTATATATATATATATAAATATATATATA
>NW_005871072.1:9827770-9846332 GCF_000147115.1 Myotis lucifugus
GTTGTGAGTTCGATTCCCGGTCAAGGCACATACCTGAGTTGCAGGTTCGATACCCGGTCCTTGTTGGGGCATGTGCAGTAGGCAACCAATTGATGTGTCTTTCTCAAAACAATGTTTCCCTCTCTCTCTCCCCAACTCCCTTACACTCTTGCTAAAAATCAAAGGAAAAAATATCTTCGGGTGAGTATTAACAACAACAAAAAAAGTCTCATGACATTTTTATTGCAATTGCATTGAATTTATAGATCAATTAGAGGAGAATTGACATCTTAATTTTAAATCAATCATTCCACGAACATGGTATATGTCTGCACTCATTTAGGTCTTTGTTTTCTCAGCAATGTTTTGTGGTTTTTCAGTGAGGAGGTCTTGTATATGTATTTGATGTTTATTCTCAGTATTTCACTTTTTAATACTATTATAAATGGTATTTAGTTTTATAAATTTTCCAGTTTATTGGAACATCAACATTGTTGTTAGTAGTCTACAAAAATATGGTTGATCTTTTTACATTTACTTTATATACTGTGACTGTGTTATATTCACTTATTAGTTCCCATAACTTATTTTGTAATTCTGTAGGATTTCCTATGTACAAAATTATGTCATCAATGAACAAAGAAAGTTTTATTTCTTCCTTTCTAGTTGGAATGCCTTTTCTTTTTTTCTTGACTTATAGCCAGATTGGCTAGGTCTCATATAATATATAAGAATAGAGAGAGCAGATAGACTTGCCTTGTTCTCACTGTGTATCACTTGTAATTCATTTTTATTGTCTTTTATTTATGTATATACATTCTAATTTTTTATTGCAAGCACATTATTTCTTATCTAAGGAACCATAAAAAACACACAGAGGAAATGCTGATCTCTGACTATTAAAACTAATGTGCACAGATAAAAATGTTGTTTTTCAAGATTTAAACAGAAAGAACCTTATGGTTTTTCTTCCTTGAGATAAAGTATGTGTATAGTTTTAAAATCTCAGATATTAGTATAGCTTTGATTTTGTAGGCTGTGACTCTGAGAGTAAAATGTATACAGATCATGGCAAAGATGAAATCATTTTTTTTGACCTCTAAGGATACATATCATTCACCCCACTATCAATTCAGCCATAGATATTCTTATTGGCTGCTAAGAGACTGAAACTTGTAGGTTGGTTTGCTCCACTGGTGGATTTGTGTGCCTGAATATACGCTCATGTTTTTAATTGCAGCTTTTTGCTATTGGATTTTTAAATTTGGGAACTAGAATTCACATCTAAAAGTGTTTCTTAATATTTAAGTCAAACAGAATTTTTGTTGTGGTGAAATTATTTACTTTACAGCCGTATCTTTTAATAACACTATCCTGAAAGATGGTAATACTTGTCATGATTTTGCCTATAAACCATGTACACGTATAAAAGCGTTTTTGGCAATTACACACAACCTTATTGCAAACTGCCTTGCACATAATTTCCTTTGATTTGCACAAGTGGATTGCTGAAATTGGGTCTTGATGCTTAAATTCTCTCTGTTTGTAGAACGCCTACTTCTAAAAATCACTTTTTATGCATGAACTTTGCCTCAGTTTTCTCAAATTACTGTTGTTGCTCATTTATTTTACTTTTGTTTCACCTTCTGCTTCTTGGCATTTGTGATTCCTTTCCAGATCTTCTAAGACCTAGAATGAAAGACAAAAGACATGTGAATATAGCTCTCATGCTGTTAAATTTCCCAGTAAGCCAACACAAAGTAAGTGGGGGGAAAGGATTAACACATGTTAATTACTTGTTTAATAATTTCTGCCGGTCTTCATTAGTTTGGCTTCTTAATTTTCATTAATCTCATTCTGATTTCATTAAGATTGTGACTATTTACTTACAGAGCTGCCTTATACTTTACATGAAGATGCTTTTCAATGTACCTGTTATTTCTTAGGATGGTCTACTTCAAATTGATTCCAGCCCACTGTTGGAATACTATTTTTGGAGTCAGGAGATCTGGCTTTTTGTCCCTATTGTGCTTTTAACTAATTGTGTGATCCTGTATAAAATACTAACCTTTCTGGGATTCAGTTTCCTCATTTGTTAGATGAGAAGATTGGTCTAGATCAGTGATGGCGAACCTTTTGAGCTCGGCGTGTCAGCATTTTGAAAAACCCTAACTTAACTCTGGTGCCGTGTCACATATAGAAATTTTTTGATATTTGCAACCATAGTAAAACAAAGATGTATATTTTTGATATTTATTTTATATATTTAAATGCCATTTAACAAAGAAAAATCAACCAAAATATGAGTTCGCCTGAAACCTCTGACACGCGTGTCATAGGTTTGCCATCACTGGTCTAGATAAATAATTTTCAACCGCCGAAACCGGTTTGGCTCAGTGGATAGAGCGTTGGCCTGCGGACTCAAAGGTCCCAGGTTCGATTCCGGTCAAGGGCATGTACCTGGGTTGCGGGCACATCCCCAGTAGGAGGTGTGCAGGAGGCAGCTGATCGATGTTTCTAACTCTCTATCTCTCTCCCTTCCTCTCTGTAAAAAATCAATAAAATATATTAAAAAAATAATTTTCAACCTTTTTCATCTCATGGTACACATACACTAATTATTAAAATTCTATGGCATACCAAAAATACATGCTGGTTTTTTTGCTGATCTGACACAAATAACAGGTATAATTTTGATTCACTCACACAGGACAGCTATTGTTATGTTGGCTGTTGTCATTTTTTAATTTGACAATTTAAAGGTGAACCCTTGACTACATAGTCAGGTAGTGCATGTTTTAAACAATTCTTATGGCACACCAGTTGAAAATCACTGGTCTAGATGTTCTCTGAGATCCTTCCAGTTCCAATACTTCAGGATTGTAAATTAGTTAAAGTTTCTCATTGGAAATTTCAGTCTCTAAATGGACTCATAATTGAAAATTATATGTGATTATTTGGTTTTTATGTCAATTTTTTTTCTGCATGGGCACATCACACAAATTATGTCAAATGAATTATTTTAAAGAGTATAAAGTCAGTAAAAGTGTAGTATCAGCTAGTATGATAGATGAAAAATGATGCATATGTCATTAAAGGAGAAGGAAATTCATGCAGTTATATTAAATCATTGCCATTGTATTTTTTGTCTACCAAGAGCAAAACAAAACGATTTTGTCACATTACTGATTCCCAGATGAGAATGTTTTGCAATGTGCACTCTGAAACTGCAGAAGATTCTGACAAATCTTTAAATAGTCTTTTCTTGGTTCAAGAGATCATTTCCTTAGAGCCAATAGCCCTCACATCTACTAGAAATCCTTGTATTTTAGGAGCAAGTTTTATATATGCTGAGTTATTGAGCTGTCACTGTTCCTGCCAGTTTAACAAGCAGAATTGACTATGATAGAGAAAAAAGTGTTGATATCCTTCCAGCTTCTCACCTTTTATATAAGAAGCCTTCAAATTAAGTGTTCCTAGGGGTCTCCTGGAGTTTGGATTGCTAGGTATAGGATGCCACAACCAACAATAGTTGAAACTTCAACTCCTCTGGTAAGGTTGGCATCTATTTTCAGCCTGTTCATATGATTCCTTTACTACCTTTATATATTCAATATTAATAGAAATCAGAGCACTTTAGTAGGCAGGGCTCACTGCATTATTTATTATAGTCTGATAATAGCTATCATCCATTCAACTCAACTAAGTTCCAGGTACTATACTATGTACTCTAGTATCCAACATCATTAAACTCTTACAACAATTAGAAGAGTATTGCCCTTGCAGGGACATGGGTGCTAAAAATCAGCATGGTTGAGTAGTCTGCCCAAGACCACATAGTAAGAGGAGGAGTTAGAGGAAGATCTCAGATCTGAGATTACAAGGCCTTGCCCTTTCATTGGTTTTAGGCATGGTGTACAACACAGGGCTGTTTAAATATCTTCACTCTGAATAAGAAACTTATCCATTATACTTATTGTATTAGGTTGGTTATAGATTAATATATGCATCTTCTTTCTCCACTGATATTGTATTGTATTAGAATTATTTGCATTATGGTTTTATTTCCTTCTATTAGGCCCACCTCTAGCAAATAAGGCCACAACTTCTCTTGATAATTGCATAGACATACAGGATAAGGCATTTAGATGAATTTACTCTTATCTTCAGCTGTGGATTCTTTCCTTAAAAATTTTAGCCCATAATCCTTGGCTATAATCATAATTACAGAATCATAAAATTAAAAAAAAACCTTTTGGGATTATATGAGAGTAACCCTTCACTTCACAGAAGAAAAAAATAAGGCCCCCAAAATGTTGAATATTGCCCATGCTAATGCAGTGTGGGAAAGTACAGTTGTTTAAATTGCTAAAAGAAAGAAAGGACCTATGGTTAGGTCTATATAATGACATATAATCCATTAATTTAGTCAAATAGAAACTCTACCAACCTACACATTTCTGTAGTCAACTCTTTGATTTGTCCTCTGTTTTTATGGATAGGGTATCCTTGTGCCTATCAAGGGCTCAAATTCCTCATTTTTGTGTGTGTGCTCTGAATCATAATTTTTCTTAACTTTTAAAGGTTTTGGCTACAGCAATTCCTCCCTCTGTCTCTTGCAGCGAGACAATGGGACAAAACTAGAATAAAAGGTAAGGGTAAACCAGAAGTACACTGAAAAGGTATTTATATTCAAATCAATAAACCAAAGACAGACAAAACAGAAGACAAAAGACTCTTCACAAAAAGGATGTCAAATAGCCTATAACACGAACAGTGTTCAACTTCATTGGCAATAAGACTAAAGTAAAGTAAAATCACAATGAGTACCATTACTCAACCAAAAAAGATATAATTAGGAAGACTGAAAATACCAGATGTTGGTGAGGATGTGGAGCAATTGGAACTCCCATATGTTTGGTGAGACTGCAAATTGATACAATAAACTTTGGGACACAGTTTGGCATAATTATACAGAGTTAAAATTAAGCAACCTCAAAAGAAATGCATGGGCCTCTGTGCTAAGAGACACATACAAGAATAACCAATATTATTTTTTATTTCCAGTGTTTCTTCTGCTCCTTTTTCTATTTATTTGTCTTCTGCTATTCTTTTCCATTATGTATATGTTATAATTTTCATATTGTCCCATAGTCCCTGCATGTTCTGTTCTTCTTTTTTTAAATTATTTTTCCCCCTTCTAATTTCAGTTGAGAAGTTTTTTTGAAGTCTCTTGAAACTCATTGGTTCTTTCACTATCTATGTCCAGTCCACTGATGGACCCAGTGAAGGGATCCTTCATTTCTGTTGTAGTGGTTTTGACTTAAAGCATTTTCTTTTATTCTTTTAGAGTTTCCACTCCTCTGCTTACATTACCCATCTGTTTTTGAATATTGTATACTTTTTCTGTTAGAGGCCTTAACATATAGTTATTTAAATTCCCTCTCTGATCATTTCCAGCATCTAAGTCATATCTAAGTCTGGTTCTGATTATTGCTTTGTATCTTCATATGTATTTTTCCTTGTCTTTTTCTATGACCTGTAATTTTTTGTAGTAAGTTAGACATGTTTTGGCTAATAGGACCTAATGGGCTTTAGTATGAGAATTTATGTGAATCTGGCGAGGACTTGGGCTGTGTTTAATGTTTGCTTTAGCTATAGTTGATAGAGGCTTCAATTTCCTATAATATCTTTGATTTTGTCTCCTCTTAATACTTTGGGCTTCTCTAATAACTCCTTTTTAAAAAAAATATATTTTATTGATTTTTTACAGAGAGGAAGGGAGAGGGATAGAGAGTTAGAAACTTCGATGAGAGAGAAACATCGATCAGCTGCCTCCTGCACACTCCCTACTGGGGATGTGCCCGCAACCAAGGTACATGCCCTTGACCAGAATCGAACCTGGGACCTTTGAGTCCGCAGGCCAACGCTCTATCTACTGAGCCAAACCAGTTAGAGCTAATAACTCCTTCTTAAAAAGAGTCCATGTCTTGCAAATCTTTCAACTGTATTCTACCATTAACATCCCAAAGCTTTTGGTGTGGTAGTAAGATGTGGGAAAGGGGAAGTGTTTTATAATCATCTTAATAAATCTTAGTTTGTTAATGGACCTGTCACTTGAGGCCGTGACCTTCAAGAGTGTTTCTGCAGTGGTATACCTTTTTTCCTCCACAGCCCCCTGCTCCCTTCCCTGCTGCAACATTCTCAACCTATGGAGCTCTGATTTATATTGACTGTTTTTGTTTTTTTCTCCGTAGGATGAGACAGAAAGCTATAGGGGCTGGAATGTGTATGAATTCCCTTCCCCTAGCCAGGAGAAGGCTCTGGGCATATTTCACAATGATTGCTCTTTTCCTCCTCCCTGCCAGAGCCACCAGAGGATCTTTCTGGGATCTTCACCATGAAATGCTGGTGATGCTGGTGATATTCCAGAAGGAACATGGTGGAGGGGGGAAAAGAAGTTTGGTACTCTCAGGCTAATCCACATACTCAGTCTCCACCAACTTGTCAACATTACTACTTAAATGTTCCCCAGTTTGTGGTAATAGTAGATTCTGTTCCAGATAAGCACATGTTGGCTCTGACTTTTTTGGGTGTTCTTGTCCCTCCAGATTTTAGGGTGATGTTTTGCTCTGCAACCTCAGTCTTCTGATGGCTTCAAGAAAAGTTGTTGATTTTTGGTTTTTATTATGTAAGGATGGGAGTGACAACTTCTAAGTTCTTTACTTGTAGGAGCTGAAACTAGAAATGCCCTATATTATTTGTAATAGCTAAAATGCAATGAACCTTTACAAAAGATTAAATAAATACAATGAAATGATATGCAGCAATAAAAATATGCATATAACAGATCATTCCACAACTATTATATTGAGCAAGAATAAAAAAAGAAGGAAAAACCACAAAAGGAAAATTATGGAATAGAATTAGATTACAGATAGCAGTTACCATTAGGGAGAAGAGAGGAAGTAGTTATTGGGGGAGATTATGAGGAGTATGTTCTATTTCTTGAACTTGGTAGTGGTTATGTAGGTGTTCACTTTGTGATATTTGTTGGGGTGCCGTTTTCTGTTAGTGTGTTATGTTCCAGATTAAAAAATGTTTGAAAAAAGTGACCGCCAGAACTTTTGGTCATACACATTTTCTAAATATCTAAAGATTATTAGGAAGATAGTTTTGCTTAAACACTTTAAACTGGCTTAAAGGTAACTTGACTTTTATACATAAAATCAAAGTCATGCTTCTATTAAGAGAACAAGTTATTTAATATATACATATGTCTTAAATTTAATATTTGAGTTGAGACTATGTAATAGATTTGGAGTCCATTTCAGGGTGTGAAACATGGAAGATAATAACATAAAAAAATAAGTAAATGTTCCATAACCTTTGATAATGGGAATGGTTTTAAGGAAACTGCCTTTGTACTCCCATCATGTACCTCATTATTCATCATTCTTGCTACAATGATAGCTCTGCAGGCTAAAGAACATTTCTAGTTACTTATACCCCCAAAGTGGCATGTATCACTCCCTCTTCTGGTGTCTTTACCACTCTGGAGTTTTAGCTTCTCTCTGTCTCTGCTTCCCATTCCCGTCTACTCTCACACTACCTTTACTCATTTGTTTTTCATTACCTGTGGCTTCTACCCACTCATGACTTCTGTGTCATGACTGTTGATTATTACTTCTCCCCTGGGTAACCCCTTCAGTTTCTGCTTCTGCCCTCAGTGTGTTTTGCGTTCTGAGTCCCTGGAAAGATCTGCTCAGAGTCCATGGTCTTGCACCCGTATGGAGTAGTTGTGTTTGGCAGGTTTCCTCTGGCTTATTGAGCAAGGCTTTTGGGTCAGCGGCTGATCCCTGGGCCTTGAGCCCACAGTAATTTATCATCATGAATGGAAAGTGTAGCTCTCAGAGTATGATGCATTGGCCCATATTGGGAAAATGTTTAGCAAGGACTGTCATGTAGAACAAAGAGAGGGCAGTATTGTTAAGTACTAAGAAAGGAGCACAATTTGTGATTATATGGGAAATGACAGGACAGAGTATCTGGAGATCACGAAGGACCTCAAAAGTCCTAGTTTTCGCAGAAAATGGAAGTCCTAGTTTTTCAGAAAAAAAGCCTGCTCTATTCACTCCAGGGACTTAAGCAGCTTCAGGGAAATAGCTCATCCTTTTTTGATAGGTAGGGCAGAAGCCCAGAAGGGCTGGGAATTTGGGAGACAATGCTCAGACCTTAGTATTGTGTTCTAAACAAGTAGGGTTAATAAGAGCACATTGCTTTGACTAAAACATTGCATTTGCAAGTGCAGCGGCTGTGCACCTTGAACACCATTTAAGAGAAAGCACTTTCTTAATGCACCAGCTGTAGACATGTTACTCTTGTGTAATCCAGAAACATCATTAAAACTTTATTCACAAAGCTACTTTGGGCACCTTGGAGCTATTTAAACTCTTCCTGGCACTGGAATTACATAGGTGCCTTTCCAATTTCTGGTGATGGAACTCCTGACCAAGAATTTGGGAACCGTTTCCATATCTATAATTGGAGTTTGCTCAGAGGGAGTAAAAGCCACAGTTCAGTTGACCAAAAGGAAGTACCTTTATTTATATAGTGAGGATTGACATTATTTAATAAGTTATTGTTCCATTTACTGATTTTACATAGATATTGTCCAGACTTTAGCTTCTCTGTAAGTAAAATGGGAACCAATCCTGTAGTAAAATTCCATATGGGTAACGATTTTGACAGAGAAATGACATTAACAAATATATGTTTCTTTAAAATATAGGAGGTACATCTGAAATATTACATATCAGTCAATTTTATTAGCTTAATTTTCATTGAGAACACAGGCATTCTTGAACTAGAAAAGTTAATATAACTTCTAGAGATTTGATAATGGTATGGAAATTTTTGTTACATTATATATGGACTATGAGGTATTTTGACACTACACTTACTGATGAATATAGTACACCACAGTAATGTACATGTAAAATTTTTTCTTAATAAGTCAATAATGTAAAACATATATTGTTATTTCCTATAGTCTGGTAATGAGTCCTCTAAATTTAGTTAGAAATCTAGATTTAATTGGCATACTTCAAGTTGCTGGTGTTCCTTATTAGAAAGGTTATTTCCTGGGTATGATTGGTAAGATAAAAACAGTAACAAGGTTGCCTGGCCAGTGTGGCTCAATGGTTGAGCATCAACCTATGAACCAGGAAGTCATGGTTTGATTCCCAGTAGGGGCACATTCCTGAGTTGCAGGCTCAATCCCCGATGTGGGGCGTGCAGATGGCAGCTGATCAATATCTCTCATCATTGCTGTTTCTCTCTCTCCCCCTTCCTCTCTAAAATCAATAAAAAATATATATTTTTAAAATAACAAGGTTGACATGCCTAATTATTTAAAGGAATTTGAGTTATCTGTGTAAGAACTGAATACTTTCCTGGTAAGTTATTAGTGTCTGTTCTGCATCAAAGAACAGAATTTCAATCAACAGTCTTTTTTTCCCCTTACCTTTTTAAAATGACTACTCATGTGCTATGACTAACTATAGGACACATTAAGCTGTTGTTCAATATTTTTCCTGAATTTGGCAGCACACATTCAAAGCATACAGTATTTATTTGAAAGATTTCTACTGATTCATCAGTTGGGCCATAAAAAACGGAATAGAAAATTGCAATAAGCAATAACCAAAAAGGAACAACTTGGTTCAACCCTGGTACTTGATGGGGAATAGCATATACAAGGTGTCCCAAAAAATGTATACACACTTTAACAGCTGGTAGCTCAATTTTGGAAATGAAATGTATTTTAATAAACACTGCCTTTATATTATTCAAAGCATGTGTCTACATTATTTGGGACACCCTATAGTTTATGAAGTGTACTTCAAGGTCCTTGGTGTGTTTAGTTTTGGAGTTAGGAGTCACAGGCTTGAGGAGTGTGGAGGAGATTCTGTATAGCCATGTCAGCCATTCAGACAACTGGTGAGCAGCAGTCAGGTTAACTACCCTTTACCTTACAATAAAACCATATCAATGGCCAAATATGGGGGGAGGGGATTGCTGGGCAGCAGGTTTTCTTCCTATTGACACTCAATCTATGCATTTTTAAAAAATTTCCTGGAATTAGCTTAATCAGCTATATCATTTTTAAATCAATTTATCAATAGAATGAAACATCCTACAGGAAACCTCAACAGTCTCTTAGAAGGGGGATGTCCCTTTCAGATCTGGGGCCCATACACACATCCAGAATCAGGTCTGCTCCCCGGACCAGGCTATATAGGCAGCAGCCGTGGTTACTCCTCATCAGGAAAACCTTGGGGTAGTTTTTCTTGAGACCAAGCAGAGCTTGGTGTCACATGCAGCATAATACTGGAGAAATCTACACTAATAAAAGACAAATATGCTAATTGACCTTACCTTCACTTTGCCCAAGCCATGCCCACCAGCCAATCAGAGCGACTACATGCAAATTAACCCAACCAAGATGGCGGCCGGCAGCCATGGAACTGGAGCACACAGGAGACTTGGTTGCCCCAGCGATGGAGGAAGCCAAGCTTCCCGCCAGCTCTGGCCGGCTGTGGCCTCCACAAAAGGCAACAAAGTTTCAATTATAGAAGCTAAATAAATCCCAGAAACCTGCTTCCAGCCAGCCTCCATTGGGAGCTTGGGTGGCTGGGGGCTGTGGCCAGCCTGCAAACAGCCATTAGCCCCTCACCCAGGCTGGCCAGGCACCCTTTGGGGGGACCCCCACCCTGAAGGGGCAGTGGCCAACCTGCAAACAGCCATCAGCCCCTCACCCAGGCTGGCCAGGCACCCCAGGGGGGACCCCCACCATGAAGGGGCAGTGGCCAAACTGCAAACAGCCATCAGCCTCTCACCCAGGCTGGCCAGGCACCCCAGCAGGGACCCCCACCCTGAAGAGGGTGTGGCCAGTCTGAAAATGGCCCTCAGCCCCTCACTCAGGCTGGCCAGGCAACCCAGTGGGACCCCCACCCTGATCTAGGACACCCTTCAGGGCAAACCAGCTGGCCCCCACCCATGCACCAGGCCTCTATCCCATATAATAAAAGGGTAATATGCAAATTGACCCTAACAGCAGAACGACTGGGAATCACTGGTCACTATGACACACACTGACCACCAGGGGGCAGACGCTTAATGCAGGACCTGCCCCCTGGTGGTCAGTGTGCTCCCACAGGGGGAGCTCTGCTCAGCCACAAGCCAGGCTGATGGCTGCCAGTACAGCAGTGGTGGTGGGAGCCTCTCCTGCCTCCTCAACAGTGCTAAGGATGTCCAACTGCAGCTAGGCCTGCTCGCCACTGGCAAGTGGACATCCCCCAAGGCTCCTGGGCTGCCAGAGGGGTGTCTGACTGCCATCTTAGGCCCAATTCCCTGGGGAGTGGGCCTAAGCCAGCAGGTGGTCATTCCCTGAGGGGTCCCAGACTGCGAGAGGGCACAGGCTGGGCTGAGGGACCCTCCCGAGTGCACAAATTTTTGTGCACCTGGCCTCTAGTAAAACATAAAGCATAAACACTTTTGGAAAATAGTCTGTAGCCATACATAATGAACCATAGAAGAACAATCATTTCTTTCTAAGGAAGACACATGTTTTTAAAGTTTTATTTTTTTTAGTTCAGAAATTGGGTTGCCTGTATGAGAAATTTCTATTTTAATTTACAAATTTAGTAGTTAAAAATGATGTAGAATATCAAGCTATAAATAAACTCTACTGTTATAGATAAAAAGAGAAATGTATAGACTGAAAATGATCCATCTAAAGGAAGTTTTTTTTAAAAAAAGTATATTTTTATTGGTTTCAGAGAGGGAGAGGGAAAAGAGATAGAAACATCAATGATGAGAGAGAATCATTGATCAACTGTATCCTGCATGTCCCACACAGAGGATTGAGCCCACAACTGAGCCATATGCCCTGACCAGGAATCAGACCACGACCTCCTGGTTCATAGATTGATGCTCAATGACTGAGCTATGCTGGCCAGACTAAAGGAAGTTTTAGTCTGGGGATCCTCTGGGACTTCTGCTTTTGATCTTCTTGGGAAGAATTGATTGCTGGGATTTTTCTCACATGTAGTTTTCTTCCCACAGGAAACTCTTCTTATCCTTGATACCTTTCCAGTCAAGTGAATGTTCACTTCTGCTCCTCATGGTTGACATTCTTTTTTCCCCACTCTGATTGAACTTATGGACAGTTTCCAATGCCTTAATATTTTGCTGACATTTAATCATTCCATATTTATTAGTTTTTCTTACTAAGTTAAACTTGGTGATCTTGAAAATTCTTTGAAATTTGAAAAATGTCCTTTAAAGAGAGCTCACCATGGGACTAAGATTCTCCAATAAAATGATTGGTGGAATAGGACATAGATAAATTGGTAAACCATGACTTACAGCAACTAGCACACCTATTGGGTCTCTATTGGTAACTATATGGTCAATTGGTAAATTGTAAAAATTTTGGTTATTGTTAACACTTTCCAAATATGACTCATTAATTGACTTGAAAATTAAAAATATTTCCCTGTTATCATAGTAGTTTCTCTTGTTTTAATATGGAAAACAAGAAACAAAAAAAAAAATTCAACCGAGCCTTACTTGAAAGGCTCTCTGGAGCAGGCCAAAATATTCTATGGCACTAAATAACATAACTGATAACAGGCGGCCAGTTAAGGTTTACCAGCTGTGATCACAAAGACAAAGAGAACTTTCATGGTCATAGTCAGGGACTTGAACATATTTTTGATGTGAATAGCAGCTCTGTCAGGACAGGGAATAAGAATACAATAGAATACTGTATCAGCAGAATAATACCAAATGCTGGGAAAATGAAAATCTAGTGTCATTTTATTTTTTTTTAAATTTAAAATAGTGCCTTACATTTCTTATAGTAAATCCTTACTTTATGCCCGACGTTTTTTCTCATAGATGTAAGGATTTACATAATTAAAGAGAAGAGCCTTATTTATTTATTTCTTTTACTAATTAGAAGATGGTTGATGATCAGAGTTAAGGAAAAATTATTTGGGGAAGCATAATTTGTTCTTACAGTAAAAACATGTGTTGTTCATATTAGTTATTCTGTAATTTTTTGGAAAGAATAAATTGCTCTATTTATAAACTTATTTTAATCCAATATTTACTTTTTGAAACCATATTTGAGACAATTAGGCTAAGGATTAAATTTGATATATACTTGATTTACCCAGTTATATAATCATAGAGTTGGCAGAAATAAAAAATACCTTAAACAAATCAGACAGATAAATGTTGACTCCATGTTTTAAAAATTAGGGGTGCCCATAAGGACTTTGGTGGTTTTCTAGTACAGTAAGTCCTCCCTCACTTAGTGTTGTAGATAGGTTCTGTGTAACTTGTTGGTAGGTCCTGTGACTTTAAGGGAAACAGCTATAAAGAAACCAATTTTACCATAGGCTAATTGATAAAAATAAGAGGTGAGTTTCTATAGCTTCTCATTAATATTATAATGAAATGACATAATGAATGAAATGTTATAATGAATGAAACAGTTATTTGAGGACCTGTTGTATTTGATAAAAACTTCAGTTTTCAGGTTAGTGGTATTTAAGTTGTGACTATCCATGACTTTTATATTCTTTTCTCCTATATTGTTGTAGGAAAAAGTCAAAAAGAAAGGTGCCTGCATGTTTTTTCCTACTTAGGGTAGTGCCCTATTTCTCCCTTTCCATGTATTGCCACACTTATTCAAAGAAGATTAATATATTGTGCCATATATGTATTGCTCTATGATTCCTTGAAATCTTATAATTGAGTATTAAATAATAGCACCAAACATTCACATAGTTTGTGTCAGGCAGTGGTCTCAGCACTTTAAACATGTTCACTCATGTGATTCTCACGTCATCCCTTTAAAGTAGGTGCTATCATTATTTTCATTTTACAGATTCACATGCTGAGGCAGAGAGAGAATAAATAACGCACCTCAGTCACAGAGCTGGCAACATTTCAGCTGCGATGCAGACCTAGCGAGTCCCATTCCAGAGTTAACGAGGCTGCCTCTCACTCAAGGTTTACTTGCTCTTTAATGACCATATCTAATGATTTCCCCTCTTGTCCCATTGCTTAGCATCTTGGTATTGACACTGTTGATTCTCCCATGGCTTCTGTGACCACACAGTCATCTGGTTGTCCTACTTGTCTGCTTTCTTTTATTTCTCTCTCTCTCTCTCTCTCTCTCTCTCTCTCTCTCTTATTTACTGCTTACATTTTTTTGTGCCCTAATTTTATATATTTACCAAGGCACTGTCTTCATTCTTCTTATCTTATTTTTTCACCCTGCTGTTATTCTTTTGGAAATCTCTTCATTTGCCGTGTTTTAATAATTCTCATGTATCTATGCCATTCCCAACTTCTGCCTGAATTACTTGCTACATATTGCTCTCTTCTGAAGTGTTTCACAGGTACTTTAAAAACAACAGGCCCCTAAATTTATTAGCTCTATTCCCCCTCCCACATTTTACCCTCACTCTCTGTCTGCACCTCATTTCACTCACTGGCCCTACTTTTCTTCCATTCATCTGGACTAGGCACCACCAAAGTTTTCCTCAAAAGCTCTTGTTCCCTTACTTCTTGGATATAGTCAGTCATAAGGAATTCTAGACAGAAAGAACAATATGAGGAAAGGATAGAAATATGTATGTTCTTGGCATATTAGGGGAATGGTGAGTAGCCTGGAGGGTCAAAGGGATAAAGAGCAGAGCAAAGAAAGAAGAGATTAGAAGAGGTTGATTGAGTAGTTTGCTGACCTTCGAAGGGAAGTGTTCTTGAGGTCAAAATGTGTCTCTTCATCAATACACTTCTCTTCTTTAGAGTACCCTGGCCTTGGGAAGATATTGAAGTCAGATCTTATCTTCCTTCCTGCAGCTCCACGACCTTGGCATTACCAGTACAGCAAGTCCTCACTTAACATTGTGATAGGTTCTTGGAAACTGCGGCTTTAAGCAAAACAATGTGCAATAAAATCAATTTTACTATAAGCTAATTATAGAAACAAGAGTTAAATCCCTACAGCATATTTCTGGTCACAAAAACATCACCAAACTTCTAAATAAAGACCCAAGACACCAGTAATATGAAATACTAAGATAAATGTGAACTATACATACATTTAAAAAAGATTAATGAAAACAAGTAAGATAATTATTTTCCAACCCACTTATTCAAGTTCAGTGTCATGGGTGGCTGGAGCCTATCCTGGCAGCTCAGGGCACAAGGCAGGAACCCACCCTCGACAGGAAGTCCTTCTGAAACCAGAAACAATGGGCCCGAGGCCGCCTGTCACTACTTGAGCCAAATTAAGCAGAGACAGGGTTGAATAATATATGAGTGTTTATTCCAATAATGCGGGTGGTATGAGGAGAGCAGTTGGTTACCCTGGAACTTTTGCTCTGACACCCTTCACCAGTTGGCTGATTATATAGGCACAGGGAGAAGATAACTACGTGCAGCTGTGAGCTGCAATTGTAACAGGGAAAGGGGAGGGGAGGGTCTGCAGTCCAGCCTTTAGAAGCTCAAAGTCCAATAACAAGGTGGCTAATCTTCTATGATGTTACAAACAGCTTAGCCTGTTCCTGGGACCAGAGAATGGTCAGCATTCCTGAGGCAAACTCCCGGAGGGGGTCAGGGTCCGGGCACAGCAACCAAATCAAAGCGTGTCCTGTCCTTGGTTTGTTCTCAAAATGTATTTCTTTTCTGAGTAGCGGACCCATTGAAGCATCTTACCATTTCATAGCCTTGCTTCATCTTCCAGTTTCCCAGAGTCTGTAAGAAAACCTCTTCTCTATAGTTAGTAAGGTGAATCATTATTAGACAGCTGTGGCTCTCTTCTT
This sequence comes from Myotis lucifugus, assembly GCF_000147115.1. Classification (NCBI taxonomy): domain Eukaryota; kingdom Metazoa; phylum Chordata; class Mammalia; order Chiroptera; family Vespertilionidae; genus Myotis; species Myotis lucifugus. Next base: position 9,843,658 of record NW_005871072.1, read on the forward strand.
ATTATGGGCCCTTCCCCACGATCACTTCCCCTGCAGGTGCACTCACACCCACCCACTCACCCAGATGGCACAACGTAGACATGCCAGTCCATCTCCCGTGCACATCTTTGGGATGTGGGAGGACACTGGAGTACCTGGAGAAAACCCTCGCAGACACAGGGAGAACATACCAACTCCACACAGACAGTGGCCCTGGCTAGAAATCAGTTTTTTTTCACAACAATGTTTCAACAAAATTATTTGAGGACTTGCTGTACTTCCTGAGACCAGGAGACTCTTAGACATAGATTGACACCAGCCAAGGGGACTAGAAATAGAAATTAAGCTGCGAAAGGGAAGCATTCATTTCAGTGCTTATGTCCCTATTCGGGACCCCACCTCCAAGTTATTAAGCCACTTGGGAAGTGACTATAGTCATCAAAGTACCTTGTGAGCCTGGAGAGAAACAGTAAAGGTAGAAAGTGGTCTGGAAGAGTAGGGAGGATGGATTGCCCTCCATCCCTCTACCCGGAGAGTTGATGCATTACTACCTCCCACAGCAGGGTTTGGGGCCCAGCGCCCAGCTGTCCTGCACCATGCCGCGCACACCTGCCAAAGGTTTCTTCTGAAAATTAGACTCCATATCCTTATTCTGGCCATCTCCTTTCCAGCACATAGTCTTATATAAGTTAATATTGGAAAGCTAGAGGAAAAGAGACAATTCCTTAGGCTAGGGAAAGCACTCTATCTCTTTTTAAATATCAAGTCTCTCCTCAATTTGGGGGGGGGGGTGTTGGTGAAATTTAGACAAATAAATAAAATTTTAGCAAGTCAGAATAGGCAAGTACTTTATCTTGAATAGAGAATCTGTAATCCTCAGTCATGGCAGTGGCCTTGACTTTAGGGGGGTGAGGGCTCTAGCTGATACTAGACTTAACAGAAGGGCAGCCTAGGGAGAGCTCTAAGTATAATGGGAGGCTGAAGAATGGAAAGAACCTCAAATGAAGGATACTTGCTTACTACCTTTGTGAGATTCTGCTTAGACACGTAGATGCTAGTGTAGGTTTGAGAGTTTCCTGGGTTTTTAAAATTCAAGATTTTCTGTTTTCTTTTGATAAAACTGGAGTAAGAAAATGTGTTCTTAATAACCTTTGCACTTCTTTTAGGCGTTTGGCTTATTTGTGGATTGTACAACTATCTCTTACTCCAGCCAGACCAAACAGATACAAAGCATAGAACATGGTAGTTTGCTCACCTCTGAGTAGATATCACTCCCTTTGTGTGTCCTAAGGATTCAGAGGTTAAAAACAGATCATAACTTTGTGATGGGACATATTTTGATATATTATTTCTCTTTGCTTTATTTTTTCTTTGTTATGGTTTCCTCACTATGGTTACTTTACACTTAGCCTGTTTTAGAAATTAAGAGTTGGCAATTTGTCAATGAAAAAACCATAAACTGTTAAAAAAGGGTGTGGGGGGAAGAAGAAATAGGACTAATAAAACATAGAAATCAGAACATATGGTGACCATATTTCCTGAATGAAAAGTCAGTACACAAACTCTGACCAGTGTGTGTGTATTTGGGGACAATAACACCAAATGTATTAGACCAGGAATATTCCTGACAGCTTGGCTTGTATGATCTCTAGCCTTAGAGTTAGGAACCTATTTGGGAGCCCCCACTGCCAGCTTCGGAGGGCACTGATGGATCCTTGGAGAGGATTAAACTCTTCCACTCTTGCTCTCCAGGCGGTATCTATTCCCTCATTCCTGTGAAAGCAGCAGGCTCCCAATGGCAAAATCACTCACCAAAGTTCAGATGTTTGATAGACTGATTTTTCTAATGTAAAAATTTCAGAAAGCATCCATAAGGTTATAAGAGCTTAAAACCATATACTAAATGTTACTCTGCATTAAAAGGATTAAAATCAGGCTTGATTCTCACTGTATCACTGTGCTCTTGCTCTCAGAAAGAGATTCATGCAGAGCTATATATACACTTAAAAAGAGCTGGGGGATTGTCTATGAATAGATTTCCTATTAACTATAGGTTCTCGGCCCCTTTATGCTTTAATCTATCTGCCTTTTCAATGATTATTATTATTATTTTTAAATATATTTTTTATTGATTTTAGCGAGGAAGGGAGAAGGAGAGAGAGATAGAAACATCAATGATGAGAGAGAATCACTGATTGGCTGCCTTCTGCAGGCAAGTAAGCCTGCAACCCAGGCATATGCCCCTGATTGGAATCAAACCTGGGACCCTTCAGTTTGCAGGCTGACGCTCTATCCACTGAGCCAAACTAGCCAGGGCTCAATTATTATTTTTTTTAAACTTTCTTTTTTAACCATTTGTACGCCGTAAGTATCTATAGATGCAAGTGGCGGACCTTTTATAATTAAATTCAAAATATTGTGGAAGTTAATTTGTTAAAAATCTTTATTGTTGAAAGTATTACATATGTTCTCCTTTTTCCCTCATTGACCCCTTAGTCTGCACCCACTCCCCGCCCAAGGCCTTCACCATCCTATTGTCTATGTCCATGGGTTATGCATATATGCATACAAGTTCTTTGGTTGATCTCTTCCCACCACCCACCCACCCTCCCCCACTTTCCCTATGAGATTCCACAGTTTGTTCCATGCTTCTGTCTCTGGATCTATTTTGTTCAACTGTTAGTTTTGTGCATTAG
>NW_005871072.1:9846432-9905741 GCF_000147115.1 Myotis lucifugus
TTCACTTAGCATGATACTGTCCAGGTCCCTCTATGCTGTCTCAAGTGGTAAGAGATCCTTTTCTTTTACTACTACATAGTATTTCATACTATAAATGTACCACAGCTTTTTTATCCACTCATCTATTGATGGGCATTTGGGCTGTTTCCAGATCTTAGCTATGGTAAATTGCACTGCTATGAACATAGGGGTGCATATATTCTTTCTGATTGGTATTTCTGGTTTCTTAGAATATATCCCTAGAAGTGGGATGACTGGATCAAATGACAGTTCCATATTTAATTTTTTAAGGAAACTCCATACTATTTTCCATAAATGCTGCACCAGTCTGCATTTCCAATAGCAGTGTGCTAGGGTTCCCTTTTCTCCACATCCTCACCAGCACTTGTCATTTGTTGATGGTAACCATTCTGACAGGTGTAAGGTGATACCTCATTGGTATCTGCCTTTTAAAAAAATCCTCACTGAACCTATATTTTTATTGATGTTGAGAGAGAGAGAGAGAGAAACATTGATGTGAGAGAGAAACATTGATTGGTTGCCTCCCATACTCGCCCCAACTTGACATTGAACCCACACTTAGGTATGTGCCCTGACAAGAAATCAAACCTGCAACCTGTTGGTGTATGGGAAGATGCTCTAACCAACTGAGCCACTTGGCCAAAGTTCTGAGTGCTTTTTTGTGCTCCAATGGTTGGAAACATTTTGTGACAACAAAAAACACTGTCATAAAGACAAGTCTTGTAAAAAGTGCTCTTTCTCTGTTTTAATTTGCATGACAACTTCAACCTTCATGGGATTTCTCAGCCTCCACAATTGTGTGAGCCAATCCTTTATAAAAAATCATATATCTATATCTATATCTATATCTATATCTATATCTATATCTATATCTATATCTATATCTATATATCTATCTCTATCTCTATCTCTATCTCTATCTCTATCTCTATCTCTATCTCTATCTCTATCTATTTATATATCTCCTATTGGTTCTGTTTCTCAGGGAAACCCTAACTAATCCAATTGCTAAATTTCATTGCTGGATAAGACTAGAGTGACAATGAATAAGAACTGTTTTAGAATATATATATATATATATATATTTTACTTTTTATTTGAGCCATTATAAGCTGTTAAAACACATAAAAACATAGACTACTGTGGATATGTGAAGCTTAGATTTTGTGACTATGAAGTACAACATTTCTTAATATACCTTTTCTTAAACTGTCATCTGAAGTTCATTCCTAGGGGACTATTTGGCTTTGATGCTTTGATAGGTCTGGAAGTCATTTTGGAAGTACCAGCTTCCCCATTCTTTGCCTTGATTCTTGCCCCTTTTCCACAGTCATAACAGTGACAAAATGAACAGGCTACCTCAGTCTATACAAAGACTCTTTGATTTCTGTCCTTCATTCCCCAATCCTCCTCAATAGGGGTGCTAACATCTTATCTCTGCCAGTTGAGCTTTCTATAAGGTAAAGAGGAACATTAATAATAAGCCTTATATGTTGTCCCAAGCTAAAGCAAGAAAATTACAAAGGACATATTGGTTTCCAGGGTGAGGAATTCATTTTACTTTTAACCCAAGCAGGCCCCCTGAGCACTGTCATAATAAGGGAGAAAAGATTCAATTCTCACACTGCAAGTTGTTCCTCAACTTCCCCTGTTTTTTAGCCAAGAAAATTTGACATGATCCCTCTCCCTCCACCCAGACCCACTTCCCCAAATTCCTGCTTCATAGAAATTCCTACTGCTGTTTAGGCTTCTAAAGTCAAATACAAACACAAGCTGCACCTACTGCCAGAAAGCAAATTGATAGGTTGTGATGTCTCTATGCCATTTATAACCAAGTGGATGGATTAAGGAGCCCTGTTTTGTTATGTATCCATGGCTGAGCCTGTCTCAAAAAGGCACTCTTTACTACTTTCTAACAGCTGTGCTCAAAGGTAAGCATTGTCTTTCTTATAAAGAGCTTTCAAATGCCTCACCTGTGTGTCAGCACATATTGTACTCTCTTCAGACATTCTCCATAAAAATATTAGGACACAGAATCCCTTGGTCTTGTTTCTACTTCACCACCCTTTGTGTTTCACCCCCATGAAGATCCCAGTGTCTACACAGGCCTTCTCATGGACTCAGAGAGTAGATTTACACATACAAAGAGCTTTTCGAATTTTGGCTGTGATGATTCATTTTATGTGCCACCTTGACTGGGCTAAGAGATAAATACAGATAGCGGGTAAAATGATTTTCAGACATTTAATCCTGCCCAAGACTTCTTTTGGTCTACAAACAAGGTCCCTGATATGTAGATTCCACCCTTCTGCAAGATTTGAACCCCAACCCACCTACCTAACCCCATGTGCCATGACCAGTTAGGTTACCAGGCAAAGAGGGTTATTATTGACAATATAGCCACAAAATATTATTGGACCAATAAAACATGACGGTATTTTGTATGTATTAATCCTGTAAACCCAAAATATAAATAACATTATGGGCTATTTGAGCCCAGGGACATTTTCTAAGAGTGGATGTTTTTGATAAGACCAAATATCAAGCACCATTTGGCACGGACCAAATGTCTCCATGGACATTTTGGACAGGACCGAACGTCCTGCGAGAGGTAAAACATTTCTGGATGTGTCTGTGAGGGTGTTTCAGGACTACATTAGCATATGAATTGGTAGGCTGAGTAAAGCAGATGGCCCTCATCATGCACGTGGGCATCTTCCAATGCAATGAGTGCCTGAACAGAACAAAAATGAAGAGGAAGGGTGAATTTGCTCTCTGCTTAAGCTGGGACATTCCTCTTTGCCTGCTCTTAGTCATTGGTGCTTCTGGTTCCAATGGTATAGTTGGACTGCAACTATACCACTGACTATTCTGGGCCTCTAGCTTGCAGATCATGGGACTTCTAAGCCTCCATAATTGTGTGAACCAATCCTTTATAATAAATCTCTCTCTCTCTCTCTCTTTCTCTCTCTCTCTCTCCCCCCCCTATATAATAAAGAGGTAGTATGCAAATTAATCTTCATGCCCTCACAGGATGGCTGCCTATGACCAAGCCAGCAGGGGGGTTAGTGAGGGATGACCAAATGACTGAACAAGCAGGCTGCGTAGGGCAACCCGGCCAGCAGGGGGGCAATTGGGGGCAACCAGGCCAGCAGCGGGGGGGGGGGGGGGTGGGAGTTAGGGGCAATCAGACCGACACACAGAGGCATGTGAGGGGTGATCAAGCTGGCAGGGGAGGCAGTGAGGGGTAACTAGGCCAGCGGGGGTGGCAATTGGGGGCAACCAGGCCAGCAGGGGGGGCAGTTAGGGGCAACCAGGTTGGCAGGGGGGCAGTTAGGGTCAATCAGGCCAGCACACAGAGGCAGTGAGGGGTGATCAGGCTGGTAGGGGGGGCAGTTAGGGGCGACCAGGCAGGCAGGCAGTTGACCAATTAGGAGCCAGCAGTCCAGGATTGTGAGAGGGATGTCCAACTTCCGGTTTAGGCCCGATCCCTGGGATGGAGCATAAACTGGCAGTCGGACATCCCCCAAGGGGTCCTGGATTGGAGAAGGTGCAGGCTGGGCTGAGGGGACCCCCCCCCCCCATGCACAAATTTTGTGCACCGGGGCCTCCAAAGTGTGTGTGTGTGTGTGTGTGTGTGTGTGTAAATATATATATATACATATATATATATATATATATATATGTATATATATATATTTATATTTATATTTATATTTTTTATATTTATATTTATATTTATATTTATATTTATATTTATATTTATATTTATATTTATATTTATATTTATATTTATATTTATATTTATATATATCCTAATATATATAAAGAACTAGGTGCCATCACGACCGAATGGGTGACTGGTCACCATGAAGTGCATGGAGCACCTCTCTGTCCCCCACCCCTCCCCCGAGCTGCTCACCATGAGGCGGGGCTGGCAGTGGGGTAGGACTGGGGACTGTTGAGTGGCAGTGGCAGGCTGCTTCATGGGGTGGCCGTGAGCTTAGCAGAGCAGTCACCCGGGTGGCAGCTAGTTTAGCGGAGCAGTCATGGAGTTTGGGGGAGGGGGGAGTTTCGCCGAGTGTCCAGTGACGAGCTTCGTAGGCCAGCAGCAAGCTTCATGGAGCAGTTGAGGGGCGGGCCTTGTGGGGCATTCATGGGGTTCACGGAGCGTCTTGGGGCAGGGAGCTTCACACAGCATTGCAGGATGGCAGAGGCCATGCGACGGAGGCCAGGCTAGGCTTAGGGACCCTAACTGTGCATGATTTTGTGCATGCTGGGCCTCTAGTGTGTGTGTGTGTGTGTGTGTGTGTGTGTGTGTATATATATATATATATATAATATATATATAATCATTGGTTCTGTTTCTCAGGAGAACTCTAACTAATCCATTTGCTAAATGTCATAATGCAAAGTTCAAACCAGTAATGTGATTATAGAGCTGAATGAACCTGTATAGGAGAATGGTTAAGGGAAGACTCAGGCTGTCAGAGTGTGAATCTTGGCTTTGCTATCTGTATTACTTGTGCAACTTGGGGAAGTTATCTAACATCTCTCCATTTCAAATTTCTCAGCTGTAAACTGAGACTATAAATAGTACTTACCTGATAAGATTATTTTAAGCACCATATTTAACATGCATACAAGGTTTTTAGAATAGTCTTTGTCAAGTGTTAGCCATTATTTTAAAATTCCCATCTTCCTCGCTATCATCTCTCCTTCCCTCTTCCCCTTCCTTGATCACATAGGCTGGGTCTTCATATTCCTGAGCACATAGGTCCCATATATACATGATAACAGTGCCTCATATTCTGGACCTGCCTTTCCTCTTATCTACAAATGAAAACCTTGTCAATTGGGGGCCCTTCATTTAGGATATAATGAATAGTCTGCCTTTTCCTGTAATCATTCTCAGTTCCTAGCATAGTTCCTTACTCACAGAGTCCAACTACATGTTTGTGGGAAGAATAAATAGATGTGTGAATGCAAGTCTGTTTCTTTCTCAAGGAATGATATGTGACCGATGCCATGTTGGCTGAATTTGTTAGTTATCACATAATGGCCTTAGAAGTATTAGGGAAGTAAACTATTCACTATTCACAGACCATCTTAGCAATATTAGTAAATGAGAAAAACCAGGCATCTGAATCACATTCATTTGCACCTTATGCAAACAGAACTGCCTACAATTGCAAACAATATCTGATAATTATTTGATTAATTTTACCAATAAGAAAACTATACACACCTTAGGACAGGGGTGGGCAAACTTTTTGTGAGTGCGTGCCAAAACCAACAAAATCTCTGACTCAAAATTCTTCTGCGTGCCAACCCTAATTTTTGGAGAACATGTTACGCCTACTTGATACCTCTTAAAGTTGTACGTATGTGAAGAACCTTGAAGAAATAATAAAATTCATTCGAGCGACAAAAACACAGTATATGATGATGAAAAATACATTTATTTTTTAATGTATACATGTACACTGATAGTCCGACAGAAAACTTTATGACTCCGTTTGATATTATCAGTGGTATTTTTGCTGCTGCATTACTGATGACAGAGATTTTACATCAGGTTTATATTTCGTGACCTTCAGAGATATGCACGAGCTACTACTTTCATCCGTCAGGCTACTCCTATTACGAGACTTAGAGACTTAACAAAATTCATCACTGAGAACAAAGATTCACAAACATATGTGGATGAAACCAAAACACTGGTCGGATCTAGGAAGGCAGGGAGAGTTAAGGCAGAGGCATAGAAATTGCTCTTCCCCTCTCTCATCAATCCATGTCTATGGTCTTTAAGATAACTTGCTATGTGAAATTATTTATCTAAGATGCACCTACACTGAATTTATCTGAAAAATAAAAAAGTCGATATTAAGAAAAAAATAGTAAATGAAAGATTGTAAGAGAGGTTTCGCGTGCCAGCAAAAGTTAAGGCGTGCCATGTTTGGCACGCGTGCCAGGGGTTGCCCACCCCTGCCTTAGGGTTAAATGACCTCACTTGGGTGGTACTCCTTGTCCAAATTAACTGATTGCCACCAGATTCTCAACTCTTTTTGTGCCTTCTCAACCATAGATGGTGTCGCCTACTTGTTTCAGTTTTACTATATTCTGAGTGCAGTCCTACAGGCATCAAGCTCAGCATGTTGGGTAGAAATGTATTTCTCATTGCACAGTAAGGCTATTGTAAGTTGATGGTGAAACCCTGTAAGTGCTTGCTGTGATGAAAATGGGTCTCATGGTATCCTGTATTTTACTGCCCTATGAACCAAGTTACTGAGCAATAATGAAAATAACAATAACCAGAAGCTTAGATATAGTGTGACCACAAATTCCTCTGCAAAGATTAGCTTTCCATTTTTAAACAAAGGGTGGCATGTGGTACATATCTAAAATATTTCTTTTTGATATTTTAGACTTGCTATTTTTTTTAAAGAACTCAAAAACATTTGATTATATTGATAATGTTCAAATACAGTTCCTAACAGAGACACTCAAAGAAATCTTGAGTGATTTCTAACAAAAATACCCACAAAAAAACAAAAATCATAACCATGGACCACAACTTGAGGGGAAAAATATGAATATTTCATACCATGGCATAAATTTTTAAATAGCCCAAAATAAAGCACATACTTGGGATTCAAATAAATTGCAAAAGCAAGACAGTAAACTAATGTTTTTAAAAAAATCTATTTAGAATTCAAAAATCATTTTTGTCACTCAGAATTAAAATTACACATGGAACAACTGATAATGTGTGCAATTGCTTAGAGACATGCAGAAAAACCCAACCAAATTAAAAAAACATTAATTATGCTGTTAGGAATTTGTATGGTATTTTGTTTCTTAGGTTTGTTTTCTTCCGGGAACTTTGTTGTGTTCCCAATGAAATGGTTCTAAAGTTGTTTTTTTTTAAGTCGGTGCATTCATATAATATAATATTCTTTTTGATTAAAATCAAATAGATCTACGATCAGCCAGTAAATGTGGACACACTAAAATTGTATTTTCTTTTGTTGAACAATTGGGAGAAAAAATGCTGTAACTTATTTTTTACTCCAAATAGTAAAAAAATAAAATAAAAAATGCTTATTTTACTAGTCTCTGCTTTTGTGCACTGCTGATTGTGCTGATGCATGGATTATTTTCCATATATTGATTTTCTGTTGAAATGAGAATTACAAGGTGCTCTGAGGTTGATGGGCAGGGTCTTAAGGTGTATAAAGTGGTGTGCTGGTACAGATTCAGAGAAACTTCAGTTTTCAAGTTGCACATACCATTTGGAAGAAAGTTGGCTTCCACTGCAGACTGGGTGTTGATTAAGCCTGAGGCTTTAATGAACACCCTGTACAGTGACTCTGTTAACCTGGGCATTGCTGAGGCAAGGGGACGCTACACAGGGACTATTTATCTGTTACCAGTGTGACCACTCAGGTCGTCTAGATGCTGAGTTTGTCTATTTATAATCCAACTAGAGGTCCAGTGCACTAATTTGTGCACGAGTGGGGTCTGGTGGGCACGGCCCCAATTGGGGCGGATTGGGCCCTGTTGGGAGGAGGAGACTGTGGGAGGTTGGCCGGCTGGCCCACCCTGATCAGGGCCCTATCAGGGCCGGGCTGGCTGGGGGGAGGAGCCATGGGCGATTGGCTGGCAGGCCTCACCCCAGATTGGGATGGGGGGGCGATTGGGGAGGGGGCCGGCCATGGGGAGGGACTGTAGGTGGTGAGCCGGCCAGCCCCACCCCTGAATGGGGTAGGGGGGCGACCAGGGGTGGGGCCACTCTGGGAGAGGGGCTGCAGGCGGTTGGCCAGCTGGCTCTGCCCCTGATCAGGGTGGGGGGGCCAATCTGGGGTGGGGCTTGGTGGGGGGAGGGGCTTCAGGAAGTTGGCTGGCTGGTCCCACCCCTGATTGGGCTGGTTTGCTGGCCACTGTGGGTGTCATAGCGACTGGTTGTTTGATTATTACAGTATTCTGGTCGCTGGCTTTTTATATATATAGACATGGCTACAAGGTCACCATGATGCCAGGGGCATGATGTTCATCAGCAAAGTAAAACCTAAGGTTTCTTGGGTAAAGCCTTGGAAGACAATCTCCAAGTATTTATTTATTTATTTCCCATTAGAGATACACTCAATCCCTTAGAAGGATTTTGATTTTCTTATAGAACAGCAGAGATAGGCTACAGCTTTCAAAAAGACTATTAAAAATTATATTTTTTATTGTTGACAGTGTTACAGATGTCCCCCATTCCACCCTTTGCCCTCATCCATCCGCCCCTGCCCCCAAAGTTATAGGCATGAAATTACAGTCAGCATATACAATATTCAGGTTTTCCCGCTGTGGCTAACCTGATCATTGCCCCTAAGAGAACAGGCTTAGCTGGATTCCTCATTTCCCAGCTTCATGATTGCATTTCACTTTTTGTGTCCAAAAAGTGCCTTTTTTTTTTTACTTGGCCCCTTTGCTACAGGGTCAAGAAAGGGTATTTTTAACTATGATTCTCTTTTGAGACCCTCTAATTCTTTCTGACTTATCCTAGGAGAATGCCTGAACACGATACATAATCAGGTGAAAACTGGCTCTCTATACAGGAAATAGCTTGGTCTCTAAAGTCACAAATATAATATTCCCATAACTATCACCAGAGCCATATGTATCAGTTAGTTTGCTTTTGGTCACAAGTAGCAGAAACTTGACTTAACTGGCTTAAACATTAAGAAAAGAAACATTTCCTAAAAGAAAATATGAGGTCTCTTAGAAGCAGGGCAGGAGTCTGGATTGGTTGATCCACCAGCTCAGGGTGTCATAAAGGATCTATGTTCTTTCCATTCTGTCTCCTGTTCAGAATATAGACTTCATACTAAATTTGGATCCCTGACAATCATAAAGGTACTGCCAGTGGCAAATGAAGCTTCCTGCTTTCTCAAAAATTTTGGCAGAAGAGAAAGCATTTCTATCTGTGAATCTCTCTCTGGAAATTGGCCCCTGATGTCTCATTGACCTGATTTGAGTCACATGCTTATTCCTGGGAAGTGCTATGGGCTATTGGCCTAGGACTGGCTTCTTGATTCTTGTTGTGGGTGAAGAAATTTCACTGTTACCATGCATTATTTAGTGACTACTCTAGATAGCATCAATCCCCAAAACTGATGATGCACAATGAGAAGTAGAATTAACACTGAACAATCAACTAAATGTGTTTCTGCCCATAAAAAATTAATTATCGACAAAAGCTGATTAAAAGGCTACTCTGTATGCTTATCTTTTTCAAATACCATTCAACTTAACAACGGGGTTAAGCATTATGAATAATGACCAAGATGGTATAGAAAGCTCTTTGGTCTAATTACGATCTTGGAATTCCGGAACCCTCAATGATATTTGGAAAAGAATAGAAATTCTGTTCTCTCTCAGTTTTACATACATATTTACCTGGAGAGCGGAATATCTAGATAAGTATGTTCAGTTTCAGTTAATATGTGGGGTTTCTGTTGCATCCCTGATCACTTCACCAGATGTCATGCTCCCCCTCCCATACAGATCCGGGGCTTGTGAGTTCCTTGGGACAAGGGGGTTTTATTCAGAAGTGAGGGTGACAGAGACCAAGCAGAGCCTTGGTGCTCTGATGGACGTCACTCATGCTGCCTGGTCAATGACCCTTGCTCAATGCTAGCTGCTGCCAAAGGGAGGTCCTTGCTGAACCTCAATGGGGAGGATAGTTGGTATAGCTCTTTAATGAGTGAAGATCGTGTGGCTATGGGCTCTGACTCTGAACCCGCATTGCTTCTGGGTGTTAGCAATGACCTGGACTGCTGGGGAGGCTGGGCCATCTCTACATCCTGACTTAGCTGCAATCTGCACAGTCTCTTCAGAGTGGGACTTTTTGTCCCAAGTTTTCCCAATCTCATGTTCTATTTTTGCCTCATCAACAAAATTCAATGGATCCCGTTAAACCTTGTTCATCATGTTTCTCCAAATCTATTGTTTATTCCTTGAGTTGTTTCCTTCCTTAAAGGTTTTGCACCTTAAGAGTCAGGAAGAGCCTCCTACTTTCAACTTTCTGTTTATACATGCATATCGGCTGAACTACTATTTAACCCTCTTTCACAGAATGTAGCTATTTTCTGTGCCTTTAATTTCAAGTTAGTCTCGCTATTTATTCTTCTTTGAAAATTGCATGCCCTCAGAGCCCTGAGGACTGAAATATTTTTTATAAGATGAAGCAATAAATCAATCTGGTACCGTGGGTCATTTATTTTACATTAATGGCTTTGAGCCAGCTAGATGAGATGACTCTTGGAGAATCTTTTTAACTTTCCCGAGGTAAACATCTTATATAAACTTGTTTTGAATTTTAGAAGATTTTTAGAAATAAAAAACATTCTATGTCTAATTTAAAGGAATATCCTAATATGATCTGTTCATTTCTGACATGATTATCCTTATTTCTAAGACCCTGGCTGGTGTCGCTCAGTTGGTTGAGCATCATCCTATACATCAAAATGTCACTGGTTCAGTTCACAGTCAGGGCACATGCCCGGGTTACGGGCTTGATCCCAGTAGGAGGTGTGTAGGAGGCAGCAGACCCATGTTTCTCTCTTTCTAAAATCAACAAAAACCTATTGTAAGACATTCTCAATGCATTTTAAATCCATAGCACAATAATTTAAATATGTAAAACAAAAATGACTAGTATTTAAGATATTTTTAGATATTGCAAAGTGTTTTTTAAAATTTTATCTCAATTATCTTCATGTTATAGCAGGTATAATTATTATGTCTATTATATAGAAAGTTTAAGCAATATGCTCAAGGTCATGCAATGTGGTAGAGCTGCTGCATGGACAAAGATAATCTAACGCCAAACCCACACTGTTTCCATTGGCCCAAACTACTTACACTGACCAATGAGAAAACCCCGCAATTAAAACTGAAATCTTTCCTTAAGCCTCCATAAACTCTTCCTCTTTCTGCTTTGGAAAGAATTAACAGACACTAACAAAAGGTTTAGATTTATTTGCATTTGAAGAAAATGAAATGTGATTTTTGTAACCCCGATGCCAAAGAAGAATGCTAAAAGGGATTTTATTATTTTTGAAAGGTTGCCCAGGGAGTAATATATTTCATTTCTGATAAAGGACAATGTTTCTTAACATTATAGACTAATTAGTTTCTTAGACACCCTATCTGAAAGGTAACTCTATGTCAATTACATAGTTGACATATTGCAAACTTCACCTTCCCAGGCCTATATTTCATGAGAAGGACAGGTTTAAGTTGAGAAAGAAAAGCAGCCCCTGACAGCCAGGACCTGGCTTGGCACCGTCAGCTAGGCATTGGTGTTGCTAGGAGCTGGCCTGAAACCCTCAGCAGAGCTTTGGTGTTGTCCTGTTGACCACAGCAAAGAACACCTTCACAGAGCACCAGCATCTGACCAGGCTGCTCTGCGCCCATGATGAAGTGAGAGGCAAAACAAGACCACTCTGTAATCTTGTCGACATGCAAACAAAAGATCGGTGTAGAAACCACAGGATGGCAAACATTCTCCTAATCTGGCTAATATGAGAGACTGCATTTTTTGTTTGTTTGTTTGTTTTTTTTTTTTTTTTACTAATTACAACTTTAGCCTCACTCTATAGCTCCCTCCGGTATAAGATATGATTCCAGAATTACAGAATTTCTCCTACTTCCTGAAAGCATTCAGTCCACAGCAAAGCTTTGCTTCCTGAAATTTCCCCAAAGTCACCTAACCTAGGCTTGATTCCTGCAATAAATTCTCTCTAGCATCCTCTTCCTGAGGCCTCCCATGGTTCTCCGTGCTGTGTGGTCTCCTTTACTGCAATATCAATAAGTCTAAACTGTTTAAGTACAGATGTGTTCCTTATTGATTTTGGCTGGAGGGCATCGACAAAGTTTAGTTATTCAACTAGAGGAAAGATTTAAGTATAGTGTATTCCAGTATTAACCTCAATTAGTTGTACATTTTATTACCTGGGAGAAATCTTCTATGGATAATAGAAAGATATTTGTGGTTTTCTATTGATAGGAATAGTTTCTGGATTATTAATATGATCTCCATAAAGACCAGTTATTGACACTTATTTAAAACTTGTGCCTTAATGCAGGGTCTTTAGTAAAGGTTTTGGATGTTTTTTATGTCATTTTGCAATGGGTAACTAGAGCTATGCCTTGGAACTCTTTTTAGTATCCAGCTTCTAAATCCAACACCTACTATTACTAGCTGGGTGACATTAGGAAAAAATTCATAGGAATGTTGTGAGGATTGAGTAAGATGATATATCAGGTTGTATGTACTCAATGCATTTTAGTGTTTATAATGATGTACTCAATGCATTTTAGTGTTTATAATGATTTTATTATTGTCATTGCCTATGGGTAGTATGTTAGATTGCTCAGGTTGCCATAACAAAATACCTTAGAGTGGGTGGCTTAAACAACAGAAATCTTTTCTCACTGTTCTGGAGACTGGAAGTCTGAGATTAGGGTGCTAACATGGGCAGATTCTGGTGCAAGCCCTCTTTCTGACTTCCTTCTCACTGTCCTCACATGTCACATGGCAGGGAGGGAGGTAGAGAGGAGAAGAAGAAGAAGAAGAAGAAGAAGAAGAAGAAGAAGAAGAAGAAGAAGAAGAAGAAGAAGAAGAAGAAGAAAGAGAGAGAGAGAGAGAGAGAGAGAGAGAGAGAGAGAGAGAGAGAGAGAGAATGAACGCAGGCTCTCTCATGAGAGCCCCTCCCTCATGGCCCCATCTAAATCTAATTACTGCTTATCTCCAGGAGTGAGGCCTTCAACACATGGATTTTGAAGGAACATAATTCAGTCCATTGAGAGTAGCTTTATCTTTTAACAACAACAAAAAAAGAGTTACAAGTTCACATTTTAAAACCAAAACAATAATTTTTGTTGGTTCCCAATATTGAGCTGGTTTATCACTTGATACAGTAGGTTCTGTAGGATATATCAAAAGGTAATGGTTCAAGGTTATACTTTCTGAGTCTATAATGGAGATTTTTCTATGGTCTTTCCCAACATTACCTCTTCCATCTTCTCTGGGCTGAGGCAGGGTGGCTTTCTCTTAGGACAGGGGCACTTAACAAACTTCTTGGCTTTTGTAAGAGAATGGCAATTCCACCCCGAGCTGGGCTGACTTAGAAAGCAAGTGGCTCTGCATTTAACTGAAATGGTAGAATATTGCACTCCAGGTACTTATTGGGGAGTATTATCTCAAACGCTTTGCCAATTACCGTTTATTAAAAACTCAGCTTAGAGAACGAATATTTACATATTGTGACCCATTTATTCCTTTATAGAATTCATCTTAAATTAAATCCATCCTAAATTGAAGTCAGAGCAGAAGATAGCTGAATACCTGGGTTGTATTATTTTAGTCCATGTAGGATTGACTTTACAAGTTGTGTTTTGTCATTATGACTTCAGCCTGCTCTAGAAGACAGTTCAGGTCTTCTGATATGTATTGCTAAGTCCAATGATGGGCAGAGTGTCTAGAAAAAATAGTAAGTGCTCAGTAAGTATTTGTTGCATGAATGAATAAATGAATAAAAACACAAATGAATAAATGATTACATGAGTTCACCCTTAGGATATTTGGTATTCATTACTATTCATGCACTATATTCATTAGAATGATCAGAGAAATTGATCACAGGACTCAGAACTAAAAGTAGATATTTCACCAGTATTTTTAAAATTTTATTTATAAGATTAACGTATAGTAAAATTTACTTTGGGGGCGGGATACAGTCAGTAGGGTGTACAGTAGGTAGGTGCACAATAGAATTTTAACATGTCAACTTTCAGGTGCCACAATACGTTAGGATGTAGAACAGTTCATCACCCAAAACTCCATGTGCTTTCATTTTGTAGGCATAGCTTCCCACCATCAACCCCCAACCACTGATCTGTGCTCAGTCACTACAGTTTTGTCTTTTTGACAGTCATAGAAATAGAATTATATCCTATACAACCCTTAAGACTGGCTGTTTTCATTTAGCATAATGCCTTTGGGATAATCCAAGTTGTTTTGTGTACCATTAATTTTTATTTATTTTTATTTTATCTATTCTTATTCCTGAGTAGTATTCCATTATATGGATGTAACACTGTTTATCTCTTCACCTATTGAAGGATACGTGCTATGATCATTCATCTCTCTCTGTGTGTGTACATGTTTTTGTTTCTCGTAGGAAATAACTAAGAGTGAGAATGTGGGATCATATGGTAAGTGTATGTTTAACTTTGCAATAAATTTCCATACTGCTTTCCAGAGTAGATGTACTGTTTTATATTCCCACCACTAATGTATGAGAATTCCAGTTGCTCTGCATCTTGCTAACCGTTAGTATTGTCAGTTATTTTTGTTTTGGACATTCTAATAGATATGTTATAGTGTCTTATCATGGTTTTAATTTGCATTTTCCTAATGGCCAATGAAGTTGAATATCTTTTCAAGTGCTTATTTGCCTTCGGTATATCCTTCTTTGTGAAGTGATCAAATCTTTGTTCATTTTTAAAAAATTGGGTTGTTTATTTTCCTACTGTTGAGTTTTAAGGGGATTTTATGTATTTTGGGTAAAAGTTCTTTATTCAATATGTGATTTGAAAACATGTTCTCCTAGGTGTAGTTTTCTTCTCTTCACAGTATCTTTCACAGAGCAAACATTGTTAATTCTGAGTTGGTCCAATTTATTAATTTTTCTTATTATATTTAAGTTTTGCCTATTTTTTGGTTCTGCCATAAAAAATGTTGGCATAATTTGTTTTCCTATTTTTGTTGGAAAGTTTATAGTTTTACACCTGTATTTAGATCTGAGATCTATTTTGAGTTAATTTTTGCATAATGGGTAAATTTTAGGTTGAGGTTCTTTTTTTGGGATTGATGACCAGTTGCTCTGTAGTATTTGTTGTTGGAAAGGCTATAATTCCCCAATTGAATAGCTTTGGCATCTGTGTCAAAAATGACCATATTTGTGTGATTCTATTTCTGCACTTTCTATTCTGTTCTATTAATTTATATAGCTATCTTTTCCCCAACATTACACTGTCTTGATACCATAACTTTATAATAAGCCTTAAAATTGAGTGGTAGATTTACTTCAACTTTACTCTTAGTTTTAAAAATTGCATTGACTATTTTAGTTCCTTTGCCTTTTATATAAATTTTAGAATTAGCTTGTGTGTATCTACCAAAAACCCAGAAAAGACTTTGATTAAAATTATAGTAAATCTATAGATCAGTTTTGGAGGAGAATTGGCATCTTAAAAATATGGTGTTTTCAAACCCATAAATATTTATGAAGGTCTTCTTTGATATCTTTCATCAGCATTTTGTAATTTTCATAATACAAATTCTGCATGTTATTTAGATTTGTACCTAAATATTTCATCTTTCTGGAGCTATTATAAATAGTAATTTTATTTTCTTCTGGAAGTACAACTCTTTTTAATTAAAGTATAGTTGACATACAATATTATATTAATGTCAGGTGTACAACATAGTGATTTGACATTTATATACCTTATGAAGTGATCAACACACAAAAATCTAGAAACCATGTATCACCATATAAAGTTATTGCAATATTGATTGTATTCTTTATGCTGTACATTACATCCCTATAAATGGTATATTTAAAGTTTTCAGTTTCTAAGTCTTCATACTAATACAAGTATGCTTGATAAGTGTGTTGGCTTTGTATCCCATATTCTTGTTAAACTCAGTTATCTTAGGAGATTTATTGTAGATTCTTTGGGATTTTCTCTGCAGATAAACATGCCATCTATCAACAGAGAACGTTTTATTTCCCCCTTTTCAATGTTTATCATTTGAGTTCTCATTCTTGCCTTATTGTTCTAAGAATTCCAGTACAGTTTGAACAGCAGTGGTAAGATGGATTCCTGTGTTGTTCCTTGTCTCACAAGGAATGTTTTTTTGTCTTTTGCCATTCAGTATGATGTTAGCTGTAAATTTCTTGTAGATGCCCTTTATCAGGCTGAGGGCATTCATTTCTGTTTCTAAGTTGCTTGTAGTTTTTATCATGAAAGGATAGTGAATTTTGTCAACTGTTTTCTCTGCATCAAGTGTTATGATCATGTTTTTTATTTATTTATTTTATTTTAGAGTGTTAAAATATGGTAGATACATTGACTGATTTTCAAATGTAGAACCAGCCTAGCATTTGTTGTGATGTGTCACACTTTTTATATATTGCTGAATTTGAGTTGCTGATACTTTGTTGAAAAGTTTTGCATTTGATGTGTAGTTGTCTTTCTTGTTCAGTATTTGTTTTTGGTATGAAAGTGTTTCTGGTTCTGTAAAATGACTTGAAAGTGTATCCTTGTCTTCTGTTAGGTGGAATGTATACATTGATATTATTTATTTTTTAAAGGTTTGGTAGAATTCACCAGGCAACCATATAAACCTGGAGGTTATTTTTCTGGAAGACTAAATAATGAATGCTATTTTTTAAAAATGTGTTAAGGATTTCACTTAGCATAACGCCCTCTAGGTCCATCTATGTTGTCACAAATGGGAGAGGATGGGTGAAAAAGATGAAGGGGAATATAGTCAACAATATTGTGAGAAGTTTGCATGGTGACAGTGATTATTAGAATTAGTGGGGTGATCACATTATGAGGTATAAAATGTTCAATCACTGTATTACACACTGGAAATTAATATCCTATATAATAAAAGAGAAACATGCAAATTAACCATCCCTCCACTACGCTCAAGCCACGCCCACCAGCCAAACAGGAGCGAGTATGCACATTAACCCAACTAAGATGGCGGTGGCCACGGAGCTGGAGCGAGCAGGAGGCTTGGGTTTCCCCCCAGCGATGGAGGAAGCCAAGCTTCCCACCTGCCCTGGCTGGACCTGCGCTCCACTCAAGGCTACAAAGTTTCAATTATAGAAGATAAATAAATCCCAGATAACTGCTTTCAGCCTGCCCTGGTCTCTGCTCAAGGAGGCACTGAAAAAAAAGAAAAAAGAAAAAAAGGAGAGGCTGGGAGCTTGGGTCACCGGGGGGCATGGCCAGCCTGAAAACAGCCCTCAGCCCCTCACCCAGGCTGGCCAGGCACCCCAGTGGGGACCCCTACCCTGAAGGGGGTGTGGCCAGCCTGAAAATAGCCCTCAGCCTCTCACCCAGGCTGACCAGGCACCCCAGCGGGACCCCCACCCTGATCCGGGACACCCTTCAGGGCAAACCAGCTGGCCCCCACCTGTGCACCAGGCCTCTATCCTATATAATAAAAGGGTAATATGTAAATTGACCCTAATAGCAGAATGACTGGGAATGACTGGTTACTATGACACAAACTGACCACCAGGGGGCAGATGCTCAATGCAGGAGCTGCTCCCTGGTGGTCAGTGAACTCCCACAGGGGGAGCTTTGCTCAGCCACAAGCAAGGCTGATGGCTGCCAGTACAGCGGTGATGGTGGGAGCCTCTCCCACCTCCTCAGCAGCACTAAGGATGTCCGGCTGCAGCTTAGGCCTGCTCCCCACTGGCAAGTGGACATCCCTCAAGGGCTCCTGGGCTGCCAGAGGGATGTCTGACTGCCAGGCCCGGAGGAATGGGCCTAAGCCAGCAGGTGGACATCCCCCGAGGGGTCCCAGACTGTGAGAGGGCACAGGCTGGGCTGAGGGACCACCACCCCCCACCTCGAGTGCACAAATTTTTGTGCACCAGGCCTCTAGTAACTAATATAATATTATAAACAACTATATTTAAATTTAAAAATTATTGAGGATTTTTTAATGATACTGGATGTGATCTATCTTAGTATATCTGTAGGCATTTGAAAATAATGTGTATTTTGCTGTTGCTGCATGGAATGTTCTATAAATGTTCCACTTTTATCTGGCCTCCATGGTTTCTAGTAAGAAATACTTAGTAATTAAAGTCATTGTTCTTGTATAACTAATTCACATGTGTCTGAATGCTTTCAAGGTATTTTTGTGTTTAGTTTTCAGGAGACTGATCATGGATGACGATCACTACATTTTATGTATTTTAACAAATTTAGGGAGATTTTATCATTGTAATTTTCAAATATTTTGTTCTGCATGTTGCTCTTTTCTTTTATTCAAGGATTCTGATGACATAAATATTAAACCTTTTGATTTTGGTCCAGAGGTCCCTGAGACTTTGTTCATTAAAAAAACAAACAAACATTTTTTTCTTTGTGTTGTTCAGATTGGATAAATTCTATTTATCTATTTTCAAGTCCACTGAATCTTTCTCTGTCATTTCCATTTTGCTAGTAAGCCCATACAGTGAGTTTTACTTTTTTGGTTACTATATTTTTTCACTCCTAGGATTTCTATTTGATTCTTTTACTTATTTTTGCCAACATTTCCTAGTTCTCCATTTGTGTGAACTGTGTTCACAATTGTTTGAACAGTAGCTGTTTTATAATAGCTGCTTTAAAGTCTTTGTCAGATATTTTCAACATGTGTGTCACCTTGTTATTGACATCTATTTATCTTCTTTTCCACTGGATATTTGAAATATCATGAAACTCTACATATCATTTAAATCCAATGGAAAGTGTTGATTTTCTTTTCTTTCTTTTTTTTTTTTTTTTAGCCGTCAGTCAGTCCAGTTGGATTCAGGCTGCACATTTCCACTAACCATCAGTTGTGTGTGGTTTCAATGTTCTCCCATATCCAAAGCCTTTTCAGTGCTCTTCTGATCTGTCTCATATGTGCATCACCCAGTGGGCAGTTCTAAAGTCTGGATAGTAGTCTAAATCTTGGCTCAGTTTTCAAAGTCTTTATTATGCTATTTAGGATTAAATGCACACACATGCAGTTTGAGATGAATTTCTGTGGTCATAAACTACTTTATGGAATCGGTTTCCTGAGTGCTTCCTTTCCAGTGCCTCCCTGGCACGTTCTGGTTCCTTGGAGATACTCTTTAATCTTTTGGCCAGAAACGTTAGGACTTTACTTATCACACACTGCCATGGAACCCTATGACTGAGTCCATGTCTGGAGCCACGAAGTGAAAGAACTGGTAGGAGAAAGAGCAACAGAGGTTTACACATTCTCTTAGGACCAATCAGAGAAGACATTTCTCTTCCACAGAGTTCTAGGTGCCTTCTATCCCAGGTGTTGTTGCTGTTGGTGCCAATAGATTTCTTTCCCACTCCTTGAGCCTGAACTGGTGAGCTTCTTCTGTGGCTCTCTCCGTCCTCATTGATGCCCCCTCCGGTATTTCCTCCAAGACCTGGCTGGAGCTACTGGAGAAATAGTGGTAAACTCACCACCAGTGTGGTAACTCTTTGGATTTGGTTCTGCTTTCCTAATACACCGACTACTTTTCAGAACCTGTAATTAGCTGCTCCTTAAATTCTGTCTAAATTTTATAGCTACATTCAGTGGGAGAGACAGGGTGGTGAATACTTACTTTATTCTACCTGCAACCAAATCCATCTTCTGATTTGTTTTAATATTCTGAATGTAGTGAGTCATGTAACTGACCGTTCCTCTTTCATTTCCTTTCATCTCAGAGGTTTGAGAAAGGTCTATCAAGTGTAGGTAAATAACATCATCTCTTAAATCGTAACTATTTCCTAGCTTTACCCTTGAATTATGGCTATATTTGTGTGTGTGTGTGTGTGTGTGTGTGTGTGTGTGTGTGTGTGTGTGTTTTATACTCTGAAGAATCTAGGGTGGAAAGAAGATGTTTGTAAAACAAACACAATTTATTCCTGCAGGATTATTCAGAGTTTTATGAATATATGCAATTTAATGCCTTCATGCTAATGCTCATACTATTTTTTTCATCCCTTTATGACTAGAAAACTCCTATTTATCCTGCAAAGTCTTTGGAGCATGTTTTTGTCTCTTTCAATCTCTTTAATCGATTTGCTGCAGACAGTTGGTTGCTTTTTTTTATGCTTCAAGAAAGTATCATTCACATACAATAATTTTTATGCCATGGCATGTTACATTATTGTTTCCAATGATCTGCTCCTTTCCCTGTGAGAGTAGCATACCTCCCCACTCTTGCCATGACTCCAAGTAGATGACGCTTTACTGTCCCATAGTCAGGATGGGCCATATGACTTTCTTTGGCCAAGACACTGTGGGTGGACATGATTTGTGTACTTTTGTACAGCACCTTATATATGCTGTGTGGTTTAGTTCAACCTTTTGCTTACTATCTGCCATGAGAACAGGATACCCAGATAGGAGCTACCCTTTCAGTCCATGTTATGTCTCAGAATGAGAAGACACATAAAGCAAAGAGCAGCAGAATCCAAGCTGATTTGCAGACCCATAAGTGAGAAATAAATGATTGTTGTTGAGTAAGCCACTGGGGTGTTCAGGGTTTTAAAAAAATTAAAATTGTACTTTAATAAAATCTGACTAATAGAATGTCTGATTCCCCAGATGAATTGCTCTATAGGGTCAGAAACTCCATGGGCAGCATTTGACATGTAAGAGGTATTATGGACGGCTGTCAACCAAAAGACCAAAGAAGACAATGGGACCCATGCAGATTTCACATGTAGGAGTCCCTGAGGCCTGTGGTGCTTCCAGCCTGGACCTCCAGGGCAAATTCAGATCAAACGGACAACCATTTGGTTAGGCCCAGCCTAAATATATACTTTGGAATGGGTTTCTGATTCTGATTAAGTCCAGGGTTAGCCAAGTATGACTCATAAAGGCATATATAAATATGATCCGTACTTTAGTGGGATTTGACCTAGAAATCAGATGGCTTAAGTTAACTCAGATACTGTTAAGCTGGATGAACTTGAGTAAATCACTAATCTCTTTCCTCATCCTTATTTTTATCATCCACAAAGAGAAAGGGGAATGAGGGTGGATAAGAGTTGGATTACCCATTTTCAAAGGTCCCTTTTTTTGTGGTATTATTTTCTGATCTTTTTTACATTTTGTTCTTTAGTTTTTTTGTATGCCTATGCAGATTAGATGAACCCATGGAATGAGCCAAGTCATTATACAGAAAGCTCCTGCGTAAACATACCCTTTCAATTATTTGGCGTTTTATTAAAGGACTGCAGATTGCATCACTAAACAGAACCATCAACAGCTCAACTGTATTTAGTGCCTGCCAGAGTGGGAATGTGCAGGCTTTCCTGAGCATCTCTGCATCTTGTTTGTAAGCTGCCTTCTCAGCTTCCTCTCCAGCTTTGCCTGAACCCCGAATGCCGCTCTCAACTCCCAATCCTATGGTTTCTTTTCCTCATTCTGGCAAGGACATATAGCATTTCACCTTTTTTTGTACTGCTTGCTGCTGCTTCTACTCAGAAAGAGAATGTATTTTTGGCTTCTCATGTGCCATGGATGAAAAATACAGTTGGTCCCTCACTGTTCAGGGACCTAGGAAATGTACATAGACTCACAGAAGTATTGAGCTGGGATAGAGATTACTCAGTTCCATCAATTTAGAGATGAGGCGCCAAAACCCAGAGGTTTTGACTTAACCTAGCAATGCTGACGAGTGGGAGGATTGGGGATAGAAATTCGGTCTGTGACACCCCCGCAACATGTTAAATGCACAAAAGATTGAAGCTTCAGGAATCTGAGGGGAAATAAACTACACAATAAAATGCAAAATGATCCTTAAATTGCCACAGATTAGAAGCAGAAAAGTGATCTGATAGTTCAGATCCTGTCCCTTCAATTCAGTTCCTTCTCTGCCCTTAAAAATGTAATTTTCGTCAGACCACTTGACAGCAATTCATCTTCAAAAAGGCCTTTGTAGATGATCATATTTTAAATAGCAACAATTAAAACACACATGTACATGAAAACAAAAAAAGCACAGCAAATTGAAAAAAAAAACCACAGCAAAAAAATCACTAGGCTGTGCCCTGGCTGGTGTTCCTAAGTGGTTAGAGCGTCAGCCCACACACTGAAGGGTCACAGCTTCGATTCCCAGTCAAGGGCATGTACTGGGATTGCAGGTGTGATTCCGGCCCCCAGTTGGGGCAGGTGCGGGAGGCAATTGATGTGTCTTTCTCAGAGATGTTTCTCTCTCTCTTCCCCATTCCTCCCTTCCATTCTCTCTAAAAATCAATGGGAAAAATATTATCAGGTGAGGATTAACAAACAATAAGAATAAAAAAAAATCACTAGGCTGGAGATCCATGATGGCAGCGGAGTAAGTAGAAGGTACACTCACTTCCGCCCAAAACCAAAGGAGAATTGCAACTAAATTATGGAACAACCAACCTGAATAGCCAACTGAAACCTAGCTGAAGAATTATAACCGAGGATTTACTGGAGAAGCCACATTGAGATTGGTGGAAAGGCCTGAGATGTGAAAAGGCCCTCCTCCCAGGTGCAGCAGCTGAGATTTAGGAGGGATAGCTCAGCTGTGGGGTGGACCTGAGAAGCATGAGGTCTCAATCCTAAGCTGGGCTCTCCAGCCCAGAGCACCAGAGCCAGGAAGAGTCACCCACATAACCTCTGGCTGTGAAAATCAGCGGGGATTCTGTCTGCCAGGGAGAGGCGGCAGTTTGCTAGAAACACAGACACTCTCTTAAAGGGCCAATGCACAAAATCTTATTTGCAGCCACTTACCCTGGGCTCTGAAGGAGGGGGGGTGGAGCAGACTAGAGTCTGTGAGGACAAAGGAGTTTGTGGCTCTGGGAAGAGAGCTCAAGGGGCAAGATTCCTGCTCGGAGTTTCTCTCCCACATTGCAGAGGCAATCTCTTTTGGGTGGAGCACTCTCCTCCATGTGTCATCAGCCTGGAGAAATACAATAGTCTGACCCTTTGGACTCCCTACCTGCCCTCTGGGAAGCTCGTACCCTGCTGAAGAGTCAGCTGCCTGGTTCAGGGTGTAGAGGTTTGGGCAGATTTGCGGGGGTCGGGGGGGGGGGGTCATTGACTGAGTTGTGTGGCTTTGCGGTGGGGACCATTCCTCTACTTTCCCATGAGCTGAGCTGTGCCTCTCCCTCATGGTGTCTCTCCCTCATGGGAGATCCACTAGCCCCAATCTTTGGGCTCCCAGTGGCCCCACCTTTCGGACTCCTGGTGGCTCTGCCCTGCCAAGGGCTGTGCAGAATCAGGGATGGACTGAGTTGTGTGTCTCTGGGGCAGAGGCCACACCCCCCACCTTCCCCCAAGCTTGACAGGTGGCCCTGCCCTGCTGAGATTGGGCTCTGGGCAGAATCTGGGACAGATTGAGTTGTGTGGCTCTAGGATGGGAACATTTTCCCCTTGCATGCCTGACTGGTGCAGAGCCCTCCTTCCACAGCCAAATCTTGGTCTGTTTGGACCTGATAAATTCTGCTGACCTCACCCTGACAACTCCTTGGGACCCCATCCCCTGACAAAGATGTGTGAGCAGTCAGTGGGTGGCAGCTAGATAGGGCATTTGCTGAGGGGCCTCAAACCCAGCACTAGAACTGAGATTGAACCTATATCAATTTGGTGAATACCATTCACTCCTACCCTGTGACTCCCTGAGAACCTACCTCATGCAACTCAAGTACTGCCAGAGGCTCTTTCAGTGACTGTGCCTAATAGGCAGCTGGCAGGCAGAGGCAGATGTTGGGGTGCCTTGGGACTTCTGCTGACCTGTCCCTGGGCCTGATGCTGGTAAAAGTCAGCCTTGATGTACAACTTGATCATTCATATATACCCAAGGCAAGCAGAGGCAGCCACAAACTGTGGATTGCTGTGTAGCCCCAAACAGATTGTCCAAGGCCAGTCACAAGCAGTGTCTTACATTGGCCTGTACCACAGTGCCTCCCAAGAAGTCCCATAACCAACACATTCAGAGGTCAGCTTCAGACAACATCAGAGCAGGATCCAATTAGCTTCACAAATGGCATATGCAAAGCACATCATAATTAAAATAGCAAGGTTAAAGACAAAGAGGGATCTTAAAAGCAGCAAAGGAAAGACAGTTAGTTACCTACAAGGGAGCACCCACAAGACTGGCAACTTATTTTTCAATGAAAACATTACAGGCCAGAAGGATTAGCATGAAATATTCAAAGGGATAAAAAGCTGGGACCTACAACCAAGACTACTTTACTCAACAAGGTTATCATTTAAATTTTAAGGACAAATAAAGAACTTCCCAGAAAAGAAAAAGCTAATGGAGTTTGTTACCAGCAAATCAGTATTACAAGTAATATTAAAGGCCCTTCTTTAAGAAGAAGAAAAAGAAGAAGAAAACAGAGGAACATAGTTAAACGATTAGAATGGCAATATAAATGATTAAAATGGCAATAATTATGTACCTATCAATAATCACTTTAAATGTAAATGGCTTAAATGCTTCAATCAAAAAGAAAACAAGACCCATACATATGCTGTCTACAAGAGACCATCTCAGAATGAAAGATGCATACAAACTGAAAGTAAAGGAATGGAAAAAGATATTTCATTAGAATAAGAAGGAAAAACAAGCTAGTGTAGCAATACTTATATCTGACAAAATAGACTTTAAAACAAAGGCTACAGTAAGAAACAAAGAAGGACACTACATAGTGATAAAGGGATCAATCCAACAAGAAAATATAACTCTTGTAAACATTTATGCATCAAACATAGGAGCACTGAAATATATAAAGTAAATCTTGATAGACATAAAAGGAGCAATTGACAGTAATACAGTCATGGTATGGGATTTTAACAATGAATAGATCTTCCAGACAAAAAATCAACAAGGAAATGGTGGCCTTAAATGACACTAGATCAGATGAATTTAATTGATATCTTCAGAGCATTTCACCCCAAAGCAGCATAGTATACATTCTTTTCAAGTGCACATGGAACATTTTCTAGGATAGGCAACATGTGAAGACAGAAAACAAATCCCAATAAATTTAAGAAGATTTAAGTCATATCAATAATCTTTTTTTATTTTAAAAAATATATTTTTATTGATTTCAGAGAGAGGAAAGGAGAGGGCAAGGGAGATAGAAACACTAATGATGAGAATCATTGATTGGCTGCCTCCTCCATGCCCCACAATGGGGATCAAGCCCACAACAAGGGTATGTGCCCTGACCGGGAATCAAACCGTGACCTCCTGGTTCATAGGTCAAAGCTTAACCACTGAGCCACACCGGCCAAGCTCAAGCATCTTTTCTGATCATACTGGTATGAAACTAGAAATAAATCACAAGAAAAACTGAATAACACACAAAGACATGAGGGCTAGATAACATGTTACTAAACAATGAATGAGTTAACAATGAGATCAAGGAAGAAATCAAAAGATACCTTGAAACAAATGAATATGAGAACACAACAACTCAAAATCTATGGGACACAGCAAAGGCAGTCCTATCAAAATACCAATGGCATATTTCACAGAACTAGAAAAATTTATATAAAACCACAAAAGACCCTGACTAGTCACAGAAATCTTGAAAAAGAAGAACAAAGTTGGGGAATCTAATGAACAGAATAAACTAACAATCACAATAGAAACAGACTCATAGATACAGAGAACAGACTGACAGTTGTCAGAGGGAACGAGAGTTGGGGGTCTGGGTGCAAAAGGTGAAAGGATTAAGTTTAAAGAGAACAAAACTTATAGACACAGAAAACAGTAAGGTGATTACCAGAAAGAAAGGAGGTGGGGTGGGGGGTGGTAGAAGGGAGTAAAGGGGGAATAAATGGTGATATAAGGAGACTTGACTTGGCATTGGGAATGCATGATGCGGATAATGTATTATAGAATCATACAACTAAAACCTATATAATTTTATTAACCAATGTCACCTCAATAAATTGAGTAAAAAATAATAAATAAAAGATAAAGGTGAATCTATAGTAAAAAAGTCACTAGGCTGCTGGTTTTATGAAGATCATCAGCAAATTGACAAATCATTCAGCCCCTTCACCTCAGCTATTATAGTTATCAATTATGTGTTATAATTCTTGATTATAAAATCATTTGAAATATTTAGATAAAAGACTGAATAGACAAAGTAATTAAGATGATTAGTTACAGCAAAAAAAGTTTAAATCAATTTTCTGTGTAGTGTCTTTCATATTGCAGTATTCTTAGTTCTTATCTTCCCTATGAGAGACACAGGAGATAGACTAGGAGACACAGAAAGGGTGGGACTCAATGGGGAGTGGGGTGGGATCAAAATCTAGTCCTTGCTCAGCATCCGCCATGTGCTCTTCATGTATTGCCTCATTTGGTAATTCTAACAAGCCTCTCTAAAGAAGGAGAGATAAGGAAACTGAGGCTCAGAGACAATACATTTCTTAATATCAAACAGAACCTAGACTTGAATACAGACCTCCCTAATTCACTCTTGACTTAGGTTGATTTCTTCCATTGCCTTGTACATGCATCTTAAAAGTAAGTGGAATGGAGGTTTGTAGTGAGGTAAGAATTGATAGGTGCACAAGATTGCCTGGCTCTCAGTGCACGTTTATGAATTCATTGTTTTGTGCACAGCTTGCTGACTATTCTGGAGGCACTATGAGACAGGGATAAACGTGAAACAGCCCCATCTTCAAGACCCTTGTAAGGGAAAACAGACACTAAAGAACTAGAGGAAAATATTCTTAGTCCTTCAGTAGATGTGTATGGAGCAGTGGTGGTTCTACAATTACTAGACAGGAGGGGCAATTTGATTTTGTCAATAGGCTCTAAACATCCATTTTCACCTCTTTCTATGTCTTGTCTTGTGTTGCAAAGGCCTAGAAAGCAAAAGTGCAGTTTCCCCAGACTAATGTTCTCACTGTAAAATAGGTTCCACCAAATAGATGCATTTGCATGAGACTTGGAAAGCAGAAGAGAGGCAGATGCTGTGTGTCTGACACAACTGCTGGTAAGCAAAGCTCAGCGTTGTGAATGTTGAGAGGCAGGCACAGCACCTGACATCCATCTCTCTGTCACCTGCACTGTGGGCGTCATGAGACAGTTGAGACTGCAGCACTTGGGTTGATGGCAGAGTCTTCTTGACTCCTGTGGTGGAGGGTTTTTGAATCCAGTAGTTCCAAAGTCACCCCTGGCTACGTCTCCTCAAGCCCTTCCAACAGTTTTATAAGCACTTAATCCTTATAATAAATTTATTTCTTATTTTCACATGTAGGATAGTATCTATTTCCTGCTCAAATGTCTGTCATATATAAAAGGGTTTAGGGAGAGAAATTGGTTGGAAGGGGGAGGCAGTAAGGAAGTTATCTTGAGTTGAGTTGTCATTCGCGTGGCAGGCCCCTTGTGTTTCTGTAATTGTGTGCTTATTTTGATTGACTTAGGCAATAAATGACAGACTTGCTTCAAACAAATAACATCAACATTTTGTTTGGCATTTTTTTTCTTTCTGCTCTTATGTCCTGGTTTAAATCACTGTGTATCTTAACTTTTCAATTGTGTATTGGCAACAATATCTGGCAAAACAGATTAAACTATCCTTTTATGTTTTGTTTTGTTCCTCTAATACTTAATTGGACCGATTCTCACCCACCCCAGGTCAAAAATGTGTGAGCCATGGACTGAAATACTAAATTAAACTTACTTTGAAACTGAAACTAACCTTTAAATAAAAAAGTATAATAGTGATTTGATACAAGATTAAAAAAATTTTAAGATTATAGATGGACTATGTTAGTTTTGCAACAGGATTTCTGTATTGAATGCTGAAACCCATTTCAGCATGACAATAGCATGTTTTCCTTTTTTGCTGACTAAAATAAATAACTGGTGGTTTTCTAACTTCTATTTACCATATGGGTTAGCTGGTTTTTAATCAATAATTATTTAGGTAACATAAGATCTATAAGTATAAAATATACTCTGTTTCTATCTGCAATGCATTTAAAACAATTTCTATAAAATATATTTTGTTTAATCAGATAAGTTAATAAGTTAATTTGTTATATCACTTGCATTTGTTAGCCTACTGAATAAGAACTGAACCTGGTACACTCCTGGCTTTTAATAATTATTCATCAGTTAAAATGTTCTACTTTTTAAAAAAGTTTGAAAGAGTATAAAATTCCTCCTAAACAATCCCTTGTACTGTCCTCCTAATCTCTATAGTTGGAGAGAATACAGTAATCTACCCTTATCTGAAGAGATTATGATCCAAGAATCCGAGTGGATGCCTAAAACCACAGATAGTACAAACCCTCTAAATCAATATGTATACTTACCTATCACCTATCTCTCTCTCTCCCTCTCTCTCTCTATATTTATATCTATATCTCTATATATTTATACTTTTTTTCATATACATACATGTGTATGATAAAGTTTAATTAATAAGAGATAAACAAGATTAATAATAAAACAGTTATAACAATATCTATATATATAAAACCCTAATATACAAATAGACTGAATGGTGGAACAACTGAACAACTAAACAACCGGTCGCTATGACATACACTGACCACCAGGGGGCATGCACGGAACTTGGCAGGCACCAGCAGCAGATGGTAGAGTGCGGAACATGGCGGGTGTCAGCAGCAGCAGGATGGTGGAACAGGTGAGTGGGAGCACCAGACCAAGGCAGGGCACTGGTCGTTGTCATTGGAGCGAGCCTCTGGTGGTTACTGAAAATTCTTTACTCCCATGTGCTGCGGTCCTGCCCAGCACTTGCACCTGTTGCTGGCGCCAGCCCCACTCACACCTGCTATCAGCGCTGGAGCTGCTGCTCACACCCACTGCTGATGCTGGCCCTGCTCTTATCCACAGTTGGCACCTGGCACCAGTCCGGACGGTTTGGCACCATCAGTGGATGCGAGCAGTGGCTGCCAGCCCCAATCGCCCCTGAGAGTCTCTCCACCTCTGCCTGCTCCTGAGGGGCGATCAGGGCAGCAGCCGCTGCTTGCACCCATTGACAGCACCAGCCCTGCTAGCACCCGCTGCTGGCACCGGCCCCAATTGCTCCACACGGTCAGCGGGTGTGAGCAGGGCCAACGCCATCAGCATGTGGGAGCAGCAGAGGCGGGAGTGGGGCTGACGGTACACATGGGACCAGGGGCCACAGCAAGAAGGGCCGGGCAGGGGTGCAGAGAATGGGCCAAAGACCCATCCCTGTGCCCACCGTAACCTTGTGGCCCACAGTTCTTCAAGATGCACGAATTCGTGCACTGAGCTCCTAGTATTGTAATAACAGTTATGTGAATGGTTTGGATCCATTATCTATATCCTATCTAATAATAGACAACATGGTAATTGACCGTACCTTTGCTACGCCTCTCATTGGCTAATCAGCGTGATATGCAAATTAACTGCCAACAAAGATGGCGGCTAATTTGCATACTGCTGGCAGGGTGGGTCAGCGCCATCCCACCTGCTCCGCTGCCATCCGGGCTTGCTATTTGCCACCCGGGGAGGTGGGGCAGGACAGTACCATCCCGCCTGCCCTGCTGCCATCCGGACCTGCTATCTGTGACCCGGGGCGGCAGGTGTCCCGTGTGCGACCCTACCCGGGGCAGCCGGGCAGGGAAGCAGCAATCGGCTGGCACACCCAGGCATCCTGTGTGCGACCTGACCCAGGGTGGCCGGGCGGGGCAGCAGCCATCCGCCGGCCCTCCCGGGCATCCCGGGTGTGACCCAACCCAGGGTCGCTGGGTGGGGTAGCAGCTATTGGCTGGTCCACCTGGGCGTCCTGTGTGCTACCTGACCCAGGGCGGCTGGACGGGGCAGCAGTGATCCACTGGCCTGCCCGGGTGTCCCATGTGTGACCCGACCCGGGGTGGCTGGGTGGGGCAGCAGCTATCGGCCGACCTGCCCGGGCGTCCCATGTGCGACCTGACCCAGGGCAGGGGGGCGGGACAGCATGGCTCCTCTGTCACCCCAGCTTCCTCATCACAGCTCCCTTGGGGGATTAAGCCTTTAGTTGGACATCCCCCGAGGGCTCCCTGGCTGCCAGAGGATGTCTGACTGCAAGCTTAGGCCTGATCACCCGGGGAGTGGGCCTAAGTCGATAGGTGGACATCCCCTAAGAGGTCCTGGACTGCAAATGGGCGCAGGCCAGGCTGAGGGACGCCCCCCGCCCCGCCCCTCCCCGCCGAGTGCACAAATTTTTGTGCACCGGGCCACTAGTATATATATAAAAGCCTAAGTGATTGAACAACTGAATGACCGGTTGACTGGTCGCTATGATGCACACTGACCACCAGGGGGAAGATGCTCAACGCAGGAGCTACCCCCTGGCAGTCAGTGTGCTGCCAAAGCCAACCTCCTGTGGCCGGACAACCTCCTGCAGTCCCTCCCCCAGCCGGCCAGTTGGTCAGTGCACTCCCACAGCCAATCTCCTAGGGTTGTCCTACCTCCCACAGTCCCTCCCCCCGGCCAGCCTGCCCTGATTGGCCCTGATCACCGGCCAGGCTGAGGGACTTAACCTATGCATGAATTCTTTCACTGGGCCTGTAGGTAAGTAACACAAGCACTGCCAAGATAGTCAAACTGATAACTGAGGCTAACAGGCAGGGAACATATATAGTGTAGAGACACTGAACCAAGGGTGAGACAGAGTAAAACTGTGATATTTCATCATGTTACTCAGAATGGTGCACAGTTTAAAACTTATGAATTGTTTATTTCTGGAATTTTCCATTTAATTTTGTTAACTGTGGTTAACTATGGGTAACTAAAACAATGAAAAGTAAAACCGTGGATAAGGGGAGACTATTATAAAAAGGTACTGATAGCCCTCACTGGTTTGGCTCAGTAGACAGAGCATCGGCCTGCAGACTGAAGAGTTGCGGGTCAATTCCTGTCAAGGGCACATACCTCAGTTGCAGGCTCAATCCCTGGACGCATGTGAGAGGCAACCAGTTGATGTGTTTCTCTCACATCCATCGATGTTTCTCTCTCTCTGTCTCCCCCCTCCCTTCCACTCTCTCTAAAAAATGAATGGAAAAATATCCTCGGGTGAGGATGAATAACAACAACAAAAGGTACTGACAAAGTAATAATAAGGCTCACCTTATGAAATGTAGGTTGGGAGGAAGGGAGGCTGGCCAGGAAAGATTTCAGAAAGGAGGCAACACTTGAGTTGAGTCTTGGAAGATGGCAGCCCTTTGCCCAGCAGATATGAGGAAGGGCGGGTATTCCAGGTATAGGAGTACAAGGATCAGAAGCCTGAAAGTAAAGGAAGCCATTGGAAACCCACAGAAGTGCACATTGTTTAGTGTGCCTTGAGCACAGTGGGTAGGCAGAGGGAAACCTAGAGAGCTCCTCACTGAAGCGTCAGGTCCACCTCACCATGGAGTTTGCATTGCATCCTGCAGGTAATGGGGACATTTTTATGGGTTTTAAGCCAGGAAGTGACATGATTGGTTTGAGTTTTGTGAAGAACATTTTGACTGCAGTAATTAGCATGAAGAATGAAACTGGAGGTGATAGGGGGACTTATAATCTGATAGATAGAGCACCTGAATTAGTATAAAAAATAATCATGTTATTTTAAATCTTAGAACACATATACTTATGTGAATATAGGGGGTTAAGTTTTTTGTATGTGAAGAGGAGGTTAAGGTTTTCTTAAGTTTCCTTTTCAAGGCCTATGCTAAGCAATTGAGGTCACTCAGCTGTGAATCCAGCAAGCAGAACTGATAAGCATGTGATAAGCATGGTCAGACCGACCCACCAGGAGTCAAAACATCATCTCGTAAACATCATTTCATCGCCTGATGACTACGGACAATAACTGATGTCTGTGGACTGCCAGGCAGCTGCATTCTGTTTCCAGCCTCACCCTAGCCCATTCCCCTTTATAATCCTGTCCCCTGCACCTTGCTGGAAGACAGGATTTGAATGCTTGTAAGCACCCTGTCTTCTTGGTTGGCTGGCCTCAATAAATGCCTTAGATGATTCAACCCTGCTTTTGTTATTGGACACAGCGACAGGCAGCCCGAGCCCAACCAGGGGTTTCCTGGTAACAGAGGCAGGAAGACAAGGAAAAATCTGTGGGATATGGGATATGTGCAATGAGAGAAGGTTTGTTCCAATGGCTGAATGGTAAAAGGTGAGGTCATGTTACCAGAATGCAGACTGGTCCTAAAGGAGCTTACCTGGGAAGCGAATGGGTAGGAGTGTGGGGAGCAGTATCTAGAGAGAGTTGTAGGGTCAAGTGTTCTTTTTGTTGATCCATCTATCCATCTGTTACCAGAGAATCAAATTCCCTCCTCACTCCTGGGATTGGGGTTCTTATATCTTTAGAAAATGATTTTTTTAAGATTCGAAAGGGAGAATAGATGTAGTAAAAGGCTTTATTTGTATGGAGTTACATTCCTTGGGTTGCGAAGTCCCACAACCCTTAAGCCAGTCCTGGAAAAGGTGGATTGGGCCTCTAGCAGAGCCAAAAGCAAGGCCAGTGCCCAGAACTTTCACTCTGTGTTGCAGCCGGGTCCAGTCCAGCACCAGATTAATTAAAGTCCATTAGTCCATTTAATTAGAAATTTTTATGTTCAGACCATCCTCTGTGGTTACTTTCAGTCTCCGAGTTGTAGGGCCCCTTTGCTGGCCTCCCCTGAGCTTGTCAGGTTTAATATGTGGTCCCTTTATGTCCAGAGATTGAAACCAGAAAACAAAGGAGACATGGATGTTCTTGATTACACTAAGTTTTTTAACTTTTTGTATTAGTTCCAAATCATAAATCTGCTGAAAGACAATTGAAAACCAAGAAAGTTTATACAAAAGGTAGCGTATGTGCAGACACAAAGGATTAACAACAGTGATATATAAAGCATGCTAGCCCTAGCTGGTTTAGTTCAGTGGTTAGAGCTTCAACCTGTGGACTGAATGGTTTTGGGTTTGATTTAGCCTAGGGCACATACCTCGGTTACAGGCTAGATCCCCATCCCACATTGGGACGTGTGTGGGAGGCAACCAATTGATGTGTCTCTCTCTGTCTCTACCCCTTCCTTCCACTCTCTTTAAAAAAATCAATGGAACAAATATTCTCTGATGAGGATTAACAATGAATAAATAATTATAAAGCATACTACAATTAGTTTAAAAGGACTATTAATGCCCTAACCGGTTTGGCTCAGTGGATAGAGCATTGGCCTGCGGACTGAAAGGTCCCAGGTTCGATTCTGGTCAAGGGCATATACCTGGGTTGCGGGCACATCCCCAGTAGGAGGTGTGCAGGAGGCAGCTGATCGATGTTTCTCTCTCATGGATGTTTCTAATTCTCTATCCCTCTCCCTTCCTCTCTGTAAAATATCAATAAAATATATATTTTTTAAAAAAGAACTATTAATGAGAAGTGAGCAGAGAGTAATAAATTGGTAGTACCAAAAAAAATCATCTCCCCCAAATAGGCAAATATGTGTTGCCAAGAAGTGCAAATTAAAACACTGAGGTAACCTTTTTCTTTCTGGACAAGTAGCAATGATTTGTTAAACACCCAATGTTGGGCAGAGCATAGGGAATAGGCATTGCCATGTACTCTAGGTGAGGTTATAATTTGGTAAAAGCTTTCTGGAAAGGTATTTGGCAGTTATTACTAGTACTTAAACTAGAGGCCCGGTGCATGAATTTGTGCTCTGGTGGCGTCCCTTGGGGTGGCCTGGAAGGATCAGGCCCCAGCTTGCACCCCGAGGCTTGCAGCCCCAGCTCACGCTCCCAACCTCGCAGCCCACAGCCCTGTCTGGCACCCTGCCTTGGCCTGGTGCCACCCACTCACCTGCTCCACCATCCCGCCTGTGGGGCAATCGGTTGGGACCAGGTCCCCTGCCTGGCACCCTCAGTGCCTGGGAGCCAGGCAGAGGCTCCACCCCCTGGCCCCGGCTGCCGCCACTAGTCGCCGTCTGTGGGGTGGTCGGTTGGGGCTGGGCCCCCCGCTCGGCTCCCTCAGTGCCTGGGAGCCAGGATGTGGTCCCACACCCCACTGTCACCACTGGTTGCCATCTGCAGGGCAATTGGGCCCCCACTCACAGCTGCCTTGGCCTGGTGCCGCCCACTCACCTGCTCCACCATCCTGCTGTGGTCCCACTCTCGCCCGCTGCCAGTGCCGCATCGCTGACACCTGCCATGTTCCATGCCACCCCCTGGTGGTCAGCACACATCATAGCGAGCAGTCGAACTCCTGGTTGAATAAATTGC
The DNA here is from genome assembly GCF_000147115.1 of Myotis lucifugus. Taxonomy (NCBI): domain Eukaryota; kingdom Metazoa; phylum Chordata; class Mammalia; order Chiroptera; family Vespertilionidae; genus Myotis; species Myotis lucifugus. The sequence goes on from NW_005871072.1 coordinate 9,880,542, forward strand.
ACATTAGGCTTTTATTATATAGGACTAGGGGCCCAGTGCACGAATTTATGCACATTGAAAGGAACTGTGGGCCTCAAGGCTGCGGTGGGCACAGAGGTAGGTCTCGGCCCATCCTCTGTGCCTCCACCAGGCCCCTCCCACCACAGGTCCCAGTCCCCTGTCTGCTGGCAGCCTCGCTCCTGCCACCGCTGCTTCCACGTGCTGATGGCGCTGGTCCTACTCGCACTCACTGATGGCACAGAGCGATTGGGGGTGGCACCAGCAGTGGGTGTGAGCAGGGCCAGTGCTGTCAGTGGGTGCGAGTGGAGGCTGCTGCTCTGATCGCCTCTCAGGAGCAGGGAGAGGTGGAGAAGCCCTCGGGGCAATCAGGGCCTGCAGCTGCCACTTGCACCCACTGATAGTGCTGAGCAATTGGGGCCAGCGCCAGGCTCCAGCAGCAGGTGCGAGTGGCGGCTTTGGTGCCAGCAGTGGGTGCGAGTGGGGCCGGTGCCGGCAGCAGGTGTGAGCACTGGGCGGGACCATGGCATGTGGGAGCAAATAATTTTCAGTAACCACCAGAGGCTTGCCCTGATGACAGTGACTGGTGCCCTGCCTTGGTCTGGTGCCCCTCTCACTTGTTCCACCATCCTGCCATGGCTGATGCCTGCCATGTTCTGTGCTCTGCTGCATGCTGCTGACGCCCGCCATGTTCCGCATGCGGCCCCTTGTGGTCAGCGCATGTCATAGTGACGGTTGTTTGGTTGTCCCTCTGTTCTGTCTATTTGCATATATATATATATTACAGTAATATATATATTACCATATATACCTTCTGATTTAGCAACTGTATTTCTAAGATTCTATTCTTTAGAAATGTCAATTCAAGTAAACAAAGATAAGCATATAAGAGTATTCATAACAGCATTGTTTGTATAAAAAAATAAAATTGACCTAAAATAGGTATAATTGGGAGATTGAAAGATATTTGCTATATTCAAATAATGGATTATGGGGTTGCCTTTTAAAAGACAGAGGGAGATAAGAACATATATTCATAATACATTAATAAGTGATGAAAATTAGTCACAAAATAATATGTATATTTTGATGCTATTATAAAAATATTCACAAATAGTTTTATATTTGTGAATTACATATACATGTAATCTGTTTCAGTTTATGCATAGGAAAAATCTATCAGAATTTACAAACAAATTGTTAAGAAATGAAAGAATGTGATTACAGGGGACTTTTACCTTCTGCTTTATTTATGTCTCTATCATTTGTATTTTTTATAACACATGCTTTTTTATTTAGGAATAAAAAACATAAGCCTGTGAAAATGAATTTATGTAAGATGTTTAATGGATCTTAAGTGACTCATAATTGAGCATGGTGGAACATTCTTCTCTTGGTAACAAATGACCAATCTGACTGCATGTGAGAGAAAGAATCTACCTCGTTATTATTTTTGCAGGGTAGACAACCAATAAGTCCTTGTGGAGTGAATAAGTGATTAAGTAAAATTAAACTGATATGCTTTGGTAGCTAAGGAAGGGAAGGCTCTATAAATCTCCCAGAGGAACCAACAGTTATTTCTTTGATGCTACGTGAGGAAAAAAGTGTTTAAATATCTCTGGCCATTTCTTTCCCACTTCTTTCAATTCCTGAAGGTATCCTCGGTGTCCTGACATCAATTTGGAAACTTCATATAATACAAGCTATAAATGTAACCTATTAGGGAACTCAAGCACAATGTTTCATATTGATTAAGAGTGAATTATTTCAGGCAGAAATTCCAGAGGAAGTCTCTCTGGAGTCCAACATTCTGAATTATATGAACCAAGTGGCAGCAACTAAATCAAGTAAGATTTGGAAAGGCATTAAAAACCTCTCATTTTTTAATGTGATTATGCTTAACTGCCTGGTACTACTGAAATAATATATCAACCTCGACCGTTTAAAAAATTATCTTGGCCATTAGCTACATTATAAAAGTGAGCGAGGTCGAAGATTCATATAACCAAACTCAGATGTACAAATGAGAACCAGTGATTGAAGTGTGCTTGATATTTGAGAAGATTTTCAGAAGATTAGGCCCTACAGTTGAAGTTTCAGAACTATTGTCTAGTCACATACCCCCAGAAAGGCCCACCCACCCCTGTCAACCTTTTTTGGCCACAGTGAACAAGGCATAGATTCCTGGTCCATTCATGTCTCTTTCCAGGAGAACTGGAAATGGATTCTGAGTGGCCAGTTCTCCTTAGATGTGAGTAAAATTGTAACATATAAAGTCAGGAATAGTGGTGGGTTTATATTTCTATGTGGATGGACAGTAGAGAAATCCTATTGGAAGGGAAGAAGGGAGGGTGTGGAGGAGGACGAGAAAAAAGAAAAACAGGAGGAGGGGGGAAGAGGAGGAGATATGTTGAATGGAGCAGAGATGAGATAGTAAGTAGGAGAGCACTTCCTGGGTTCCTGATCGATTCAGATTCACAGGCCCAGTTCCTTCCTAGGTCCAGGTTATATTTGTATAACCATTTCTGCTTTTTTCCTCAAGCTGCTTGGGTATGATTTCTACTGCCTGCAAGGGAAGACTCTTAAATAGCACCAGAGAGAAAATAGAGTGCCTCTTGTCCAGTATTTTTCAACTAAGTCTGGAAATCAAACTCTGTCTACGTGGCCAGAGCCTGCCTGAGCATGCCAGGTCTGTGTCTCATTTCTGAACTCTGGAGCTGAGTAACTGTGGAGTCTGCCACCCCAGCCTCTGGTCATTTTGGTTGTTCTCTTCCAACACTTGGGTTTCCGCTGGAAACGGGACAGTTGGCTGCTTTGGAGAAATCACATCATTAACACAAGCTCTGCCTTCTCCTTCCTTCACTCCTGAGCACAAATGCAAACACCACACAACACTGGAGCTGCAAGAGGCCTCAGAAATAATCTGGTGCGCCGTCCTCACTTAATAGGTAAGAAAACAGAGATGCTACAGGATGTAAGAGCTTACTCAACGTTACGCATGAATTAGTAGCAAAACCAGGACCTGAACCTTCCCACAGTATACTCCTCCCTGTGTACTGCCAACTGGAGTGAGCATCTGTGCTGGGCCACAGCCACGGGTGGGGCAGTGCTGGGAGGAAATGGCGATAAACTGCATAGAAACCAGCAATTTGCATCATCTTGCATCTTCTTGGGAGGCAGGCTAGCCAGCCTGTTTCCCCTCGCAGAGCATTCAGCTAGCTGTGCTCCCACAGCAGGCCTTGCATTCAACTTTCACAGCCCTTATTTCCAGGGTCAGGATAGCAAACAAGAGGAAAGTTCTGAGCTTAATTGTAACTTTTTTTTTCTTTAACAGAATGGAAGGGTCACTTAAATGTCAAAATATTTTCCAGTAATCAGGGCAACTTACCTTTCCCTAAAGCAGCTGCCAAGTTTTCCAGCATGACATTTTCAGTGTGGAAAGGCTTGCAGGGAATTAGAAAGCACACCAGGCCGGGTTATCATCCTCTGCAATGATGGTAATAGGGAATTCCCACAGAGGTTTTGCAATACTTTGTTTTTGTTTCTTTCAATTATTTTTGGCCTTAAACTTGGTTTCCAAGCTATTTCATGAACCATTTTTTTTTCCTATGCAGAAATTGCTGTCATTAAATCACTGCAGAGTCCAAATTTCAACAAATTGCTGCGACAAAATTAATCTTAAAGGAGCCCAATGAATATCCACTTAATAAAATGAATGATCAAACTGACATCAAAGCTATACTCAGGGAGATGTTTTAATGGATGGTAACTTATGCATTATTCATTTTTAAAATTTTAATTAATGGTCACTGGTATCACTTTTAATTAATCATTTCCTATCTTGTGTATTAAAAGAGGACAGTGATTAGTAGAACTCTACTATTTCAGGCTTTGGTTACTCAGGGCTATACTATCTTGAGACATAGAGTTTATCTTGTTCGGTAAAACAAATTTTCACAAAGTAAATTTATAGTATAATCTAAGTGTCAAGGAAAACAGTTAAAATGCTTACCTCATTCTCTCATACCCTTGTCAGAGCCACCCTATATGGTAAGCATTATTAGTCAGTATTCCCCTCACTTTACAATTGAGATAAAAGGGACTCAGACAACACAGCTACTGTCTGGCTGAGCTGGGAAGTGAATCCACATTTTTCTAACTTTACAGCCTGTGCTACACTCTCTGTCAAGGTGTACCCAACAACCATTCAACATCAGCTTACTTATTTATTAATTAACCTCCTAATGAAACATTTATTGAGTCTCTATAAATACATGGGCCAGACCGGCTCTGGTGGTATCAAGATTAATAAGATCCCGACCCTACTGCCCTGGGGATGGGAAGTGGAGATGATTATACATGAAAACAGATGATCACCAAACAACGTGACCACCTCTGTCACAGAGCTAATAGCATCCTACTGATTTCTTCAAGAAAGCCATATTATTAGCATTCTTTGAGTTGCTTTGTGCAATTCAAAAATAGTAGAATTAACTTTATTTCTTTAATCGTTTTCAGTACTTCAGATTATAATACTTATTCACCAAGTAGCCCAGCATTAGTTAGCTTTACCTTGTTGATTTCTGAGCTAGAGATATTATAAAGAATACAGTAAGCTAGGCTGACATTTCACCCAAAGGGTGACTTAAGTTCAGAGTATGAGTGAAGAGACTTTGTTTCTTCCAGGAAGCTAAAACTTAAACCCTTGTTCCATCAGTATTTCACCATGTGTTATTCTTGCAAACATTGTTCTTTTAAATTCCTTAACTTATAACTTTGAAAGTAAATATCTTCTTCAGGTATGGGCTGTCCCCTCCATCCTCACCCTACAAATATTTGTTGAGCTCCTTCTAGATTTAGGTAGAAGCATTGCTATGTGCAAAGGAGAAACACTTATTTGAAGGAAGTCTATTTTCATTCATTATAACAAGTCATTTTACCATCTCTAAATTGAAAATAAGAGCTGCTCTTCATACAGAGTTTTAAATGAGATCAAATGAGATAATATGCTCAACATTATTTTGAGAACACTATCTGATAAATACTGTAGCTCTTATAAAAGTAAACTTATGTGCTCCAAAGTATATAGTTAATAAATTGCAAAGTATGTGAGTGTGGTTTAGGTGGACTAAAGGATTTTATTTTTGACAAATTCTAATTTATTATACATCTCAGTGATGTGAATGACTTCCTTTAACAGTTTTGTTGTATGGATTCAGGTGTGAACTTTCTCATTGCAGGACACACTTGCCCTTCTTTTTTAAGGCACATCTATTTAAATGAACTTTTATCCTATATAATAAAGCCTAATATGCTAAGTGTCCGACCGTTCGACCGTTTGACCAGTCACTATGACGTGCTCTGACCACCAGGGGGCAGACACTCTGACCAGAGGTTAGCTTGCTGCTGGGGTCCAGCCAATCGGGACTGGGTGAGAAGGGCCAGACATACCTTGGAACCCTCCCACTGTCCCTCCCCGGCCCCGATTGTGCACCAGTGGGGTCCCTCGGCCTGGCCTGTGCCCTCTTGCAATCCAGGACCCCCCAGGGGATGTCAGAGAGCCAGTTTCGGTCCAATCAGGCCAGGCTGAGGGACCCAACAGGTGCATGAATATGTGCATCAGGCCTCTAGTTTTATATAATGCTTCTGATTCAATGCAACTAGAAACCATTTTCATCATTGTATGGTTGGTTCTTCTAGAACTACAGTATATATCACATGACAATAAAAACCTGTAGTCTGAAAGCTTTTTAAAAGCAGGAATTCAACTTCTCACAAAGACGAACCTTTCACTGTGAGAATAACACTGATCAACAGTGTGTTCATAGTCCCAGATCTGTCATACTGTACTTAAATGCTGTTAACATTTGTTAGATAAAGTGCATCAGAATTAAATGATTAAGTCTGAGCTTTGGCTGCTGTGAAAGTTTCAGACAATCACATAAAAGAAGATAGGCTTGTGTTGGCAGCACCTACAGGTGCAGCATGAAAGTGCTGAAGGAGTGGGTAATTAATGATCTTGGAGAGATTGGAGGGCTGAGCACAAAATGGTTCAGGGTGGGGCTGCATATGTGGATGGAGCTGGCTGGTGTTAGTGAAAGTTACTGCTGGAGCTGCGGATGGCCTCTTCTTAATTCTGGTTACTATTTCCAAAGGCTATACAAGTACAGTCAATTTTGTGCTGCCTGGATAAAGAAAGTAAAACACCCCATAGGCAGTTGGTATAAAATTATCACATAGAATGCATTTAAGAATGAGGGGGAAAGCAAAGAGAGAGAAAATCTATTCTTCCATTTCCAGATAAATGGCAGAGTCTAGCAATGAAGCTTCATTGAAATTGGAGTGCTTTGATACACTGTTCTAAAAGAGGCTTAGAATGTCCTGGATGGATTCTTTAAACCACAGCCACCATCCATAAGAATATATTGGGGACAGGCATTGATGGAAGGCAGGGAGCAGAATGCTGGAAACTCAGGTTTGAGGGTCGGCTCTACTACTTATCCTGCAAAGGTTAACTTTAGTTCCAAACCTTTTTGTTGTTGTTTAGATTTTCATTTTGCTATCATATTGTTTCTAAAGTTCAAAGATCCTTTTATCTAAATGTTCTTAGATTTATAACCTTGTGTTTTTATTTTGTGGATTAAGTTTACTACCTTACCTCTCAAGGTTTCAACTATAGTTTATTCTAACTTTTACATATATATATATATATATATATATATATATATATATATATATATATATAATTGATTTTTTTACAGAAAGGAAGGGAGAGGGATAGAGAGTTAGAAACATCGATGAGAGAGAAACATCGATCACCTACCTCCTACACACCCCCTACTGGGGATGTGCCCGCAACCAAGGTACATGTCCTTGACTGGAATCTAACCTGAGACCCTTCAGTCCGCAAGCCGACGCTCTATCCACTGAGCCAAACCCGTTAGGGCTATTCTAACTTTTTATTTGCTTACTGCAATATTTCTGTTTCTCCTGAATTATGTTTACCTTTGTATATCTTAACATCTCTTTTTATGTTGGAGAATTTTCTCAAATGACATGATCTTTTGACTTCTACTCATTTTTAAGAATGAAGCAATAAAATATTGGTTGATAAGTAGATATAAATATAAAGACTTTATCAATGGATGGCTTACTTCTTGAGGGACATGTAAGTCTTTTCTCTTGGTTTGGTCAGTTTCCTACCTAAAAAATGAAAGCTTTTCTACCAGCATTCTGGAAGAAGCTAACAGAGATGTCACTATTTATTTAATGTCAATGTTTTCAATACAACATGCCAATTCTCAGTTCTGCCTAGGTATTTTAGCTCAGAATCTTTCTGCTTCATTCTTTTTAGAGAGTAAACTTCTGTCTTCTGTTGAGTTGGGTGAGACTTCTGGGGCTTTAAATGCAGCTTTTACGGATTTTCAACCTGTCTTCTTGTTTTTATAGCCCATTTGCACTTCCACTCCCATATAATAAACAGGGTGCCTCCAGTTCCTGAGAATCAGGAACTTTTCTGCTGGTTAGTTTTCTGAGCTCTATGTCATCAATTACCTCTTATCCACCAGGTTTCTATTTTGCAAATTTCTATTTGCTATTCTTTTCTCTCTCTCTCTCTCTCTCTCTCTCTCTCTCTCTCTCTCTCTCTCTCTCTCTTTTGTGGGCAAATGTGCAGCAGTAATAGGCCAGATGTAGGACTCACGGCAGGGGCACTATAGCCTGTGTCTAAGGACAGTGTCACTTATAGCCTATGCCTAATCCGTACTCCAGAAACAGTTTCCTATAAACATGGCCCAATTTAGCAGGGCATGAAGGTGGAGAGGGGTATAATAGAGTGTGAGCAGGGTGGTAGAAATAAGGGGAAGAAAAAAGATAAAGGGTAGTCTTTTGTCCATTTTTCCAAGGAAGCAAAGATGGACTGATAATCTACCTACCACTACCTGTACTTCTCATGTATGTGAATAAAAAATGGGTTTCATCAAATATAGTACTATGGTATCATACATTGACTGATGACCATCCGAAGACGTTAAGTCCCCATCCCTGGGATTTGTAAATGGTAACATGTGGGAAAAAAGGTCTCTATAGATTCAATTAAATTAAGTATTTTGAGATGAGGAGGTTACCCTAAATTCCATCACAAATATCCTTATAAGAGAGAGGCAAAGGAGATAATACAAATAGAGAAGAAAGCTATGTGAAGACAGAGTAGAGAGTGATAGGCTACAAGCCAATGAATGCCGATCAGCCACCAGAAGCTGGAAGTGACAAGGAAAGGATCCTCCTCTAGAGCCTCCAGAGAGAGCATGGCCCTGCTGACACTTTGATTTTGAACCTCTGTCTCCAGAACTGTGAAGAAATAAATTTTCCTTGTTTTAAGCCACACAGTTTGTGGTAATCTGTTATAGCAGCCATGAGAAACTAATACCAGTATTATTAATTGAAAACTGTCATTATTACCTTCCTGTCAATGCCTCATGCATGGATTTCAAGAAACAGAAAAGGAAATCCTAAGATTGTGCTTTGCCTCACCAAGGTTTGTGCAGAACACCAATTAACTTTTTCATAGTCTGAAATAGCTGTCATTTAGGACAAAAACATGCTATAATTCCTGGGATTGTTGTATATTATCAGAGATGAATCCCTCATTTCTACTCCCCTAAGCAACAGTATAGGGTAAAGACTAGAGTTTTGAAATTAGACCTTGGATCAACTCTTAGCTTTACTATTTACTAGCTGTTTGATCTTGGACATATTACCTAACCTCTTGTCTTGCTATATGGAGATAAACTTGTCCTGATACCATCTTCAGAGAAACTTCAAAGGAACCATGTATCCCTCATGAATATCTCTCCTGATCGAGTCTAACTTTCATATATATATTACTTTAATGCAGTCCTAGATTTCAAAAACTCTGGGAGTGCAAAGATTGTAATTTGAAGAATGTAAATTTTTAACATTTTGGTTAATTTGATTAATATTAAAATGTGATTCATTTAATAGAGTACTTTTTTAAGCCAAAAGAACAAATCTCTAATGGTAGACATTTATATATTATGGCTAACTAATGAGAATAATTTTTTGTCAAAATAGCAATTTATGTGTAAATTTCAGGAATAATCTATTGATAAATCAGAACTTGTAATAATTTTATTTTTTGTATTTTTAAATATATTTTTACTGATTTCAGAGAGGAAGGGAGAGGGAGAGAGAGATAGAAACATCAATGATGAGAGAGAATCATTTATCAGCTGCCTCCTGCATGTGGGGATTGAGCCTGTAACCTGGGTGTGTGCCCTGACCTGGAATCGAATTATGTGACCTGCTGGTTCATAGGCTGACGCTCAACCTCTGAGCCACACAAGCCAGCAATAAATCAGCACTTTTATATTAGTACTAGAGGCCCGGTGCACAAATTTGTGCACAGGTGGGGTCTGGCTGGCCCGCCCCGATGGGGTCCATCAGTCCAGGCCTATAGGGGAGAGGGGATGCTGGCTGGCTGGCCCCACCCCTGATCAGGGCCCAATCGGGCCAGGGTTGGCTTGGGAAGTCAGCCGGCTTCACTTCTGATGGAGAGGGTGATCAGGGGCTGGGGCTGGCCAGGGGGAGGGGCCGAGGGAGGTTGGCCAGCACACCCCACCTCCAATTGGGGTGGGGGGTGATCACGGGCCAGGCTGGCTCCACCCAGGATTGGGTGGGGGGGCCCATCAGGGGCTAGGCCAGCTGGAAGGAGGGGCCGTGGGAGGTTGTGGGGTACTGATTGGGGCCCTGATTGGGCTGGTTGGCTGCCGTAGTGCATGTCATAGTGACCAGGTGTTCCAGTAGTTCCCGTCATTCTGTCGTTCCGGTTGTTTGGCTATATATATATATATATATATATATATTTCTGTCTCATTAGGCATAAAAATATGGGGGAGAAGAAAGCAAAGATAGCTATAAAAATGATGAAAAAATAGGATTCATCCTCTTATGTTATAACTAGAGGTCCAGTGAATGAAAATTCATGCACTCGGGGAGGTCCCTCAGCCCAGCCTGCACCCTCTCGCAGTCCAGGAGCCTTTGGGGGATGTCCGACTGATGGCTTAGGCCCAAGCCACAGTCTGGTCTCCCTCTGCAAGAGGCAATCGGCGGGCTGATCGGGGGATGGCGCCGGCCTGCCCCACTCCCCTGATCGGCCCTCTGCTGCTGCCGGTCACCGCTGCCCCCCAATCGCTGTCCCCTCCCTCTACCTACTGGCACCTGCCTTGGCTGGCCTGGCATCACCCGCTTGCTGGCCCCGCCCCCCACTGACCAGTTGTTCAGCCACTCAGTTGAGTTGCATATTAGGCTTTTATTATATAGGATTGCAATCTAAAAGGGTTTACACTTTGAAAAAGGCTTATTTCCCTTTTTGTGGGAGATAAATCAATTGAAAACCACAAGGGATAAACAATCCCTGCTAGAGGTCTTAAAGAGTGGAGTTGTGAACATTAAGTTTTCCATGAACTGCAGCAGACCATCCCTAACTTATCAAGCTGGATTGAAGCCAACATTCACAGCTGCTCTTCTCGACTTCGCAGAGGCAGTTTGTCTGAGGAATTAGTCTTACTTTCTGTTTCTTATGGTGAATGTGCTACTTTTGACTTAGTCTGGAATTAAAATTTTTATCAATAAATATTTTCAAATGCCCATTTTTAAAAAGCATTTTTTCTCTCCGCAGGTGGTAGGTTTGGCTTGGAGAACAGTCTTTGCAATAATAGGTATTACAGCTGTGGTAGTACCGTGAGTGTTGGGTACCATGATGTGTGGACCAGATGAGTTGTTGGTGGGAGATATAGCAGCTGATTTCCACTGTTTCTTTGTTGTTCTGTGACAGAGGGAGGATGATAAACAGGTAATTTCCAAAATAGAAAGCAATGAGAAGTTGGAACTTGGTGATCAAGAGGTAGAATATCTGATTAAAAACTAAGGACGTTTTGGTTGGTGCAGTAGGGAAGGACCAGGGTTAATGGTGTTATGGTAAATGTGTAAAACCCAGCTCTCTGGAAAAAGAAAGATCCTGATTGGTAATATTAGCCAATGCCTGTGAAGTAAATACTCCCAAGATGGCTGTTTTTAAGATACAGTGTGATGCCAATTGGCCTCCCAAACCTAGGACAATTTGACATTTGGTTCTGACCAGTTGGTATAAGCCAGATCCAGCACATCATTGGCAGGATAGGGGCTGAAATGTGCCTTCTTGTTTTTGTTTTACTAGTAGTTTTGCAGGATGGAATCCTCCACTGTAAATGGAAGCTTTAGGTCTGAGATACAGTCTAATAGCAGAGGGGCTTGGGGATATTTGGACACAGGGAGTTCAGGAAACTGTGTGAAATCTCTGGTCTACCTTTGATCGCACACATGAATTGCTGAAGAAAGTAACATGCTGAGCATACATTGGTGGGTGCAAGGCCATTGTGAGTTTTGTGGATCATGTGAATGGCTCTATGGCCTGGCCAAGATGACATCATGAATTATGTGCCTCCGTGGCCAGTGACAGTGTATGTGTTCTGTCTTCGTAGAACAGGATACCAGCTTTTTTTTCTTTCTTTTGTAACACAAGGCTCTCATATACACTCTACTGTCAATAAACATTTATTTGGTGGTGACATCAATCTGCCATTATTAGCTGCTGATTTTCTGGATCTAGACACTCTTGCAGTAAGGATCCCCCTATTTATCACACTACTTTTGTCTCCAAGAAAGACATTTCTATGGCAGTCTGTCAACAAATGGTGAAGTGGGACTGCCAGCACATGCTAACATTCCGAGGGGTTCTCCATTGTTTCCAGTCGAGCGGCCGGTCTTGACACATCTTCAAGGTGCACCAGGCTCCTGGGGTAATGCCCCAAGGCCTTGCAGCTATTATCATTGACCACCTGTGTTCTCTGCATGTAATTTTCTGCAGCAAGACCCTTTTTCTGGAGGAACAAGGAAGGGAAGGGTCCTGTCCCGCTGGATAGGATGTTATATGCTTACATGCTGAGTGCAAGCCAAAGGAGAACCTCATTGGAAAACACCAGGGTGTTTGCATTATCCTCTAGACCAGGGGTTGACAAACCATAGTAATCAGGTCAAATCTAGTCCCTTTCATATTTTTGTAAAGTTTTATCACAACAGGGTCTTGCCCATTTCTTTGCATATTATCTATGGTTGCTGCTTTTGTGTTACAACTTTTGACAGAGACCATGTAGCCTGCAAAGCCAACAACTTTTGCTATCTGGCCCTTTACAGAACCATTCCAGGGCCGCTCCTGTTTCTCTACTCCACTGCCCACATCTTCAGTTTCCTGGTTGCTGTACTTCCAGGTTGGCAACTAAATGATGTGATAGAGGTGTTAGCTAATGCCATAATGATGATCATATTGAAACAAGACAAATGTATCAAACCAACACATGGTATGCCTTAAACTCACACAATGTTATATGTAAATTATAGTTCAACAACAGCAACAACAGAAAAGGGACTGAATAAAAAACATGCCTGTTTCTTGGGTTTTATTTCAGGTTTTAGTACCTTCCATCATGCTAAGGAGAATAGAAAAAATTAAAAATGATGAATGATGGTCAATGGTAAGTATAAAATCTTCCCTGTTATTTTGTTTCCTTCCTGTTTTTAAATTCTCTTTAAAAAGTATGAGAACTCTAGTAGAGAAAAACAAAAAGACATTTTAAAAGAACTTCAATAGTTCCATTTTTAGAAGAATTAATTTTTCTGCCTTTTGAAAATTTTCCATTTCCCAGAAATTGGAGAATAAATCATACACTTCTGACAAAAAAAGAACAGATGCCTTCTCCCATTTTTGAGAAGATTTTTATTAGCAATAGTCACCAAGTATGTTCTTTATTATTATTATTATTTTTTTTTTGTTAATCCTCACCCGAGGATATTTTTTCCATTGATTTTTAGAGAAAGTGGAAGGGGGAAGGGAGGGAAGAGGAGAAGCGGGAGGGGGAGAGAGAGAGAGAAGCATTGATCTGAATTATACACATGGATTGGTTGCCTCCTGCACCCTGATGACAGCCGGGGATCAACCTGCAACCTAGGTATGTGCACTTGAGGGGGAACTGAACCCACCACCCTTTGGTGCAAGGCCTGACACTCTATCCACTGAGCCACATTGGCCAGGGCCACCAGATACGTTCTTGACAAGAGATATGGACATTGGCTACCTATCCCCACAATAAGGGGAAAAGAAGTCTTCCCACAAACTCAGCCAAAGGACAAAAGTATCATTTTTGGATATATGCCACCTTGGACAACTGACTAAAGTGACTGTATTAATTTTCTAGGTCTGCTGTGATAAAGTACCAAAACGTGAGTGGCTGAAAACAACACGAATGTCTTCTCTCACGGTTCTGGAGGCTAGAAGTCTAAAATCGAGGTGTCAGCTGGGAGCTTGCAAGGGAGGATCCTCTCCCAGCTCCGGTAGCTGCAGGCATTCCTTGGCTTGTGAAAGCAAACCTCAGGCTTCACACAGAAATCTTCCCTCTGAGGCTTTGTCCAAGTCTCTCTCTTCCTAAAGAGTTCATGGATTAAAGGCCTACCCTACAGACTTCATCTTGATTGGCTTACCCCTGCCAAGACACTATTTCCAAATAAGGTCATATTCACAGGTATCAGAAGGGGTAGGGCATCCACATTTTTGGGGGGGGGGGGGGCGGGGGGGGGCACAATTCAAGCCATTACAGTGACCCAATACTTGTGAGCCATGACTGGTTAGAATGAATTGAGCAACCACATTCTCCATCTTGGGAATATGAAATCAAGGCAACATAAGAATCTTTTTAAAGGATAAAAAAAAATCAGGAGCATGATTAGTCAAAGCCATGTGTAAACTGAAATTATAAGGGAGTATAAAAATCTAAGTAGGTGGGGAAAGTAAAAGAAAGATGGTGCACATAGAGAAATAGGGGTGAAGAGAGACAGGAGGAAAGAGAAATAATTGTTTGCAGAGCAGCTTTAATTCTTCAACTGATCTTCCTTTTATTTAAACTCTTTCCCCTCAGAGGAGATAGCACAAGTAGCTTTTGTTATTTGAAAACAAAAGAACCAAGCTCCAACACCTATCTTGGTCCACAGGATTCAGGCTGTAGACTCAGGTTGGGAGGCAAGAAGAAGGACAGAGACAAGGGAGAAGGATGAAGTGTGGAGCAAAAGCTGTCAGTTCCTTAAGTTCTTACATTGTTTGTGATTTGCTGCTGATCTTTGTTTTCTAGCATGGAATCTCATAGGCAGCACTTGTTGATAAAAATCACACTGACCTTCAAATCCAGCTGGAACAAAGGATGAGGAAAGGCTCCTATTGATAGTATATCCCTTGATTAAGTCATGCATCTCTCATTCTCCTGGGCTCAGCTAGATGAATAGAAAGATAAGTAGAGTGAGTACACTCACGCACACACACACATGCTCATGCTCTTTCTATGGGGAGCTTTGTCTTAGGTGTATTATAGACTTGCTATTCAGGGTAGAGAGCCCAGCTACCCGGTCAGGGTGCACTCTTCCTCAAACTGGAAACTGGTGTCATTCTCTCCTAAAGAATCTGCATATTGATGTTTGCAACACTCATGGGTGCAGTCCTCTGTGCACTCATAGATGTGGCGAAATAAATTGCATGCAGCCTCGGGTTTTCTTCCTGATCAATAGAAACAATCATGTGAGGTTTTGGCTTTGCAAGGAAACTTTAATGCTCTGTTCAATAAAGTTTCCTAAAAAAAAAAAAAATCCAGAAATTCTAAGAAAATTTTCTAGAAATAATTGTAATTCTCTTTAATGCCCTTGTTTTTTGCCACTTTTTAACCTAGATGGGGAATATCTTTTATTTTAAGCTTTTGTTAAAGAACAGAGAGAATTCATCCACCTAGTGCTAGCAGAGCCAGGCACTAAACACCGAGAATAGCAGGGGAGAAATATTGGCTGTTTTATTGATGAACAGTGCCTTCCAGGAGAACAGGAAGCTAATGCTCAAAAGTCTGAACCCTCCACTGGTGTGTAGGTTACAGGTTATATTGGGCAAAATCACAAGGCACCATGGGCTAGGGGTGTGGGTTGTGCTAGGAGCTGATTGGTCGTAGGTGAGGTAAGGGTGATAAATCATTTCTTCAGGTCTTGAGGACAGCTCTGAGGTCTGTTTCCATGTCCTTCTGTCTGGCTTTATGGGAAAGTAGTCAGGGGGTCATTTTACCTTAGGGCTCAGAACTGAAACATAATTTAGGTTCAGATGTTATTTTTAACCTGCCAGAGACCGGGACCCTGTGATCATTGGTCAGGTGCAGGTTACTGTCTTCTGCTGCCTCGGAGGTTGCTGACTCTTCAGGGAAAGGCTAGGTCTTTCTCTCTATACAGAGGAGATGACTTTTAGAGGTAGGATTTAAAACGGAATTTAATCAAATTAATAAGGACCCTCTGTTTCACTGTCAGGATGGAAATTTTCATCTTTGCTCTTGTTTGTGACTGATTTTGAGCCAGAGAGAAAAGTTGAATTCTAAAGCATTTCTGCTACTTTTGACTTTGCCAATCCATTTCCATTCCAATGACTTTATCTCCCAATCTTTAAAAATAGCTATTTCAGGTATAAGGATTTTCCATTTTATTGAGAAGCCTTTTACCAATTGTCAGAGTTTCATTTCTGTGGACCTTGCCACACCTTACTAGCTTGGTTGTAAAATCTTTACAAGCACGTCATCTCTCAGGATCTGAGAATGATGTATGGACACTGTCAAGCAGAAGATACATCTTATGGAAAACTATATTATGTGGTTGCCTGGAACATTTAAATCAGTAAGGCTTTGTTTTAACTCAAGGAAAATACTTTCTGTGTTTGATACAACCAAGCTGTATTCTATATGACACACTGTGAAAAGTTCTCTCATATTCCTGAAACTTTTACTTCAATTAGATATGAATTAAATTTTTAATCAGATAAAATTGAATAGAAACATTAATTTTTCAAATATAAAAAAATCAAATCAGACAGTATCATTAGGAAGCAGATGAATGAAACCAATAGAAAAGTAACTGTATTAATATTTTGCTTTTATTTAGGATATTTAGTTTATCCTTTATAAATTTAGATTTTGATATATTTCTCTTTTGTTATTTAGCAAAATAGAACCCATACTTTTCTTACACTGTGTTTCATTTAAAAGAAAGAAATGAAGAGAAGTGTCTGACAATACCCTCTAAATGAAAGCTTATTGGGTTTTTTAATTTTTTGCACAGATTTGATATTGTTATGTTAACAGGGAAGGGATAATTGCTACATAATTAGATTTGCTCTCTCAGATGCCACTACCAATTTATTTTGTTTTATATTTTTAAAGTTGCAAGAAAACATACCTAGTACTTGCTTTTGAAAGACCAAAATTAAATAATAAATTAAGTTATAAGCCAAATATTTTTTCATTGTAGATCTCACTATAACTATAAGGTTTTTGTGTGTGTGTGGTTTTTTTGTGTTTTTTTGTTGTTGTTGTTGTTATTTTACTTTGATTTGGATCTCTATCTAAAAAATAGATGAGCTGATTCTGGCTCTGTCATTTATTAACTTTATGGCCAAGGACAAGGATAATGTCTCTTTAACTCAGTTTTCTCATGTGTAAAATGAGATAATAATGTTATCTTTCCTTTAGGGTCAGAATAGTGCCTGGCAAAAGTCTCATGATGAATAGACAACCTTTTCTGCACAGCAAACATTTGACAAGGCATGCTTAGCTGCTAAATTCATCTATCATCTGCTCTCCATACGGCCACCATGTTGCACAACATCCTAATTAATAAAAGGCTAAATCAACCGAATGGCAGAACGACTGGTCGCTATGACACACACTGACAACCAGAAGGCATACGCTCAATGCAGGAGCTGCCTCCTGGTGGTCAGTGAGCTCCCACAGGGGGAGCGCCACACCCCACTCCCAGTGCATGAATGTCGTGCACTGGGCCCATAGTCCTATATAATAAAGAGCTACTATGCTAATTAGACCAAACAGCAGAACGACTATCCAGACGACCTTCCGGATGAAGCCGGGCTGTGATGACCAAGGCAGCTGGGGCTGCAAGGGCTGAGCCCCTTGCATGAATTTCATGCATCGGGCCTCTAGTGCTATATAATAAAAGCCTAATATGCTAAATGTCTGGTCGACTGGTTGGCAGTTCAACCAATCAAAGCATAATATGCTAATGATATGATAAGGCTGCTAACTGCTCACTATGATATGCACTGACCACCAGGGGGCAGACGCTCCAACCTGTAGGTTGGCTTGCTGCTGGGGTCTGGCCTATTGGAACTGACTAAGACAGGCCAGACATGCTCTGGAGCCCTCCCATGGTTCCTCCCCAGCTGGCCAACCTCCCGTGTCTCTCCCCAGCTCCTATCATGCACTGTTGGGGTCCCTTGGCCTGGCCTGTGCCCTCTCGAAATCCAGGACCCCTTGGGGGATGTTGGAGAGCCAGTTTCAGGCAGATCCCATAGGCCAGGCTGAGGGACCCCACTGGTAGACGAATTCATGCACTGGGCCTCTAGTCTATATATATAAAAGCCTAAGCGACCGAAACCGAACAACTGAATGACCAATGACTAGTCAACTGGTCTCTATGATGCGCTCTGACCACCAGGGGGAAGAGACTCAATGCAGGAACTGCCCCCTGGTGGTCAGTGCACTCCCATAGTGGGAGCGTCGCTCAGCTGATCAATGGGTGCCAGATGTTGAACTCACGGCTGGCAAGCACAGCTGCAGCGGCGTGAGTCTCTCCTGCCTCTATGGCAGCGCTACTGAGTGGTGGCATCAGGTGCAGCAGGGCTGGGGTGAGCGGGAGCAGCATGGCGCCTGGCCCAGGCTCAGGCTCCTCTCTGGCCGCCTGCCGCTTCATGCACTACTATATCCCGTGAGGGGTCCTGGATTGTGAGAGGGTGCAGGCTAGGCTGAGGGACCCCACTGGTGCACAAATTCATGCACTAGGCCTCTAGTAGAATATAATGTGAATGATACCTCCTGGGACACAGTATTTTGTTTTGTCAGAATGATGTCTCCTGTTTCTATTTGATACCTATCAAAGCAGACCATCAAGTATTTTGCAGGTCTTCTAAATCATATTAAGATGAATTTTGCCCTGGCAAGTGTCGCTAAGCAGCTAGAGTGTTGTCCCTCACACCAAGGATCTTGGGTTTGATTCCTGGTCAAGGGCATGCACCTGGGTTGAGGTTTGATCCCCAGCCCTGGCTAGAGTGCTTGCAGGAGGCAACTAATAGGTGTGTCTCACGTCAATGTTTCTCTCTCTGTGTGTTTCTTTATTTCCCTCCCTCCCTTCCACCTTCTGTTAAAAAAACAAAAAAGATGAATTTCTTCTCTGCATTCTAGAAAAGGAGAGAAAAAAATCTCCCACTGTAGAAGAAAACAAATTAAGCATCATATCCATAGAGATGTGACTAAATTAGACTAAGCGATGTAGTCATTTTGATATGCTGTACTTCAGCTAAAACAGGCAGATTATTCTGGGGAGACCTCAGAGAACTGTGTGTGCTGCTCAGGCATGTAAAACTGCTCTTAGGGAATTGGTATAACCAAATGTTTTTTATTCTATTATCACTGCAATGTTTCCAGTGGGTGTTCCCCAAGCGATGTTGCTTTCAGAAGTGTCATTTACGGTGTAAACGGGGGTAAGATATTTTGTTTCTTATTCTGTATTTAGGACTTGGAATATGTGATCCAAAGTCACAAAGCCACTCATCATATTAGCATTTCAGAGCTCACCCATGAGCATTAATACTCAAGAGACATTGATATTCAGTTGGACTAAATTCAAAAGAATAGTTTGAACTTTAAGGTATGGAAATATGTGTTGTTGTTTTTTTCTGTTTCAAAATGATAACCACCTGCTGCTTTGCCAGAGTTTTATTTCTTTCAGTCAAAATAATGTAGCTCTTAAGAATTCATTTTCTCTACTGAGGAGCAGAACATTAGGAGAAAATGTTCTTTTCTATTTCTTCAGTTTTTGTCTGTTCCCTAAGTTGATCACCAAACCCTGGGGGCAATTAAATTTAATTCAATCATCATAAATATAGTATGAGGCACATTTAGGAATCTTCTAGCTTAAAATCCAATCACATCTTCCTTTTCTGGTGAAAACGAGACCATTGCCAACACCACAGAGAAGGCATCTGAAGTTTTCTTTTTATAACTTCACATTGATAACAACCACTTGCAAAAATAGACTGTTCAAAAAACGAAATGCTTCTTCATGTTTCCTCAAAGCATTGTGAAAGTACTGTGTGCAAATGTTGAAGCTTTAATCAGCACCTTGGGATTTCCCATAGAGATCTATATGTAAATGGTGGACTGAAATTTGAAAAGTGTTTTTTTAAACCCTTACTGTACACACTACTTTTAATTAAGGCCTAACACTGCATCCTAATTATATGATTTCTAAAGAGTCCTGTAATCCCATATCTTAGTTTCTGCTGTTCCTTTCTCTGTATAGTCTTCTTATCTCCCACCTTTCCAATTGCCTATTCTTCATCAGCTTCTCATTTTATCATGGACTGACCATGACTTCTCCACTACATTCTGAATTTTCTGCCTATATTCGACCACATCGTCGTTCATTTCAACAATGTTTGTCTATGCCTAACTTGACTTTCCATCATATTTTCCATTTATTTATGTGCTTATTTATTTAATTTTATTCTAAACCTGAAGTTTTTACATTCTCTGCTCTTGTATTGCTAAGGAAAGTTTTACTGATTAGGTGCTCCAAAAATTCATGGCATATAGCCTTGGATGAGGGCTCAGCAAACACTATAATATAGTCCTTATAGCTGCCATTCCAAATATTTCCTTCTCGCCCTAACTGGTTTGGCTTAGTGGATAGAGCGTTGGCCTGCGGACTGAAGGGTCCCAGGTTCGATTCCAGTCAAGGGCATGTACCTTGATTGCGGGCACATCCCCAGTAGGGGGTGTGCAGGAGGCAGCTGACTGATGTTTCTCTCTCATCGATGTTTCTAACTCTCTATCCCTCTCCCTTCCTCTCTGTAAAAAAAATCAATAAAATATATACAAATATTTTCTTCTCTCTTCAAACCTGAAAACCCAGTCAGAGCCCCTTTTATCCAAGTCCAACTCATCACTGAAAATTAACATCATCTGGAAAAAATCCAATTCATTCCCAAACTCATATTCTCTCAGATAATCTCCACCTTACATTTTCTTTGTATTTTTATCTGTCTTCTTGTTCTTAATTCTTACAAATTCTTAATTTTTGTAATGGAGAAAGAAGATCCATTTTCCTTTATAAAGCCAACAGTTTATTCTATGCTCACAATCCCATTCATTTTGCAGGACTTTCCCCATTAGTTATTCCCTTTATTTAGCATCTCAAGCACTCTGTTTCCATCTTTTTCTTCCAATTAACACACTTGTATCTTCCCTTTAAACTGTTACTTTCCATATGCTTCCTTTTTAGTAGCAGCTTTTGCCCACTAGCTCTATTTTTAAATAACTTGCTGAGTTCATAAACACTTATAATTTGATATCTAGTATTTCATTGGGAGAAATACTCTCTTGGAGGCACATCTTAATTGTAATAACTTGTCTTATATTTAAAATTAATCATATATGTTTACATGCTTATTGTCTTTAGTCTTGAACATGAATATAAACCCACTGAAGGCAGAGACTTTATCTGTCTGGTTCCTATGTATCCTGTCTGGAGCAGAGTTGGCACTCATAACCACTCATTGAGTGACTAGGTAATAACCTATTCCAAGAGCCTCTTCTCATCTCTTTCCTTTTCACAAGTTTATGATAATAATTCTCAATATTAATGTTATTGAGGCAGCACATTCTTTGGAGGTCATAATCATCTTTCATTTCCACCATCCATTCAGTCCCCAATTTCTTGTTCTGCAAATTATCCTCTCTCTCTCTCTCTCTCTCTCTCTCTCTCTATCTCTCTCTCTCTCTCTCTATATATATATATATATATATATATATATTTCTGTTTTTATCCATTCGCATTTCAGAATTCTCAACTGGAAAATTTCAATATCATTTCATAGCCTCCTTCCATACCTCTCGTCCAATCCATTCTGCATTGAGCTACCAGTGTAATATTCTGACACAAAGTTCTGTCCCACAACTCTCAGCAGCTTCTGTTGCTTACATTCTAGAATTGCAAGAGTTCTATGATTTGGTTTTGACTGGTCTTTATTGCTTTATCCCTTAAAAATTTCCTGCATGATCTTTATGCCCCAATTAAACATTTTTCAAATATACTCTATAGTTTTTATATAAATAAATAAATAAATAAATAAATAAATAAATAAATAAATAAGTGTTCCTAATCCAGTTCTTGAAATTCTTTCTTCTCTTAGCTATCTAACTCACCTGTTAGGACTTGATTCAAATGTGCCCTCTTCCACCTTTACATCCTCATAACA
Source organism: Myotis lucifugus (assembly GCF_000147115.1). NCBI lineage: Eukaryota > Metazoa > Chordata > Mammalia > Chiroptera > Vespertilionidae > Myotis > Myotis lucifugus. The sequence continues at coordinate 9,901,993 of NW_005871072.1, forward strand.
CTTTGCATTCTTTTCATGACATGCCTCACATTATGTATTTATTAAACTGATTTTGTGTAGTTTCTTCTTGTTCACAAAATTATACATCACGTGAGTACAGAGATATCTTGTACTTGATATCTTTTTTACTACCTTAGTGCTTAGCATAGCATCTTTTCTCCCTCCAGCTTTATTAAAGCATAATTTAGATAGACTAAAATCCACTTTTTAAATTTGGTAGTTATATACAGTTATCATTCCATAAGCAAAATGCAGAATGTTTCTAATACTGTAAACAGTTTCCTCATGCATCTTTGAAATCTATCCTCTTCCCTTAATCCTTAGCCTTAACTAATTATGTATCTTTCTGGAACTATATTTTTGCCTTTTCCAGAATGTTTATGAATAGAATCATACAGTGTATAGTCTTTTGTGTTTGGCGTCATTTTAGATAATGTTTCATGTTTTAATTAATTTTATGTATGAATAGTCTATTTTATTGCTAAGTATGGATATGTCGCAGTTTATCTATTCACAAACTGATGGTTATTTTGGTTGTTTCCAGCTTCAGGGTATTGCACATAAAGCTGCTGTGAGCACTCATGTACAAGCTTTGGTATGGCCATGTGCATTCATTTCTCTTGGGCATGGAATAGCTAAATCATATGATAAGTTTGTGTTTAGCATTTTAACAAGCTTTCAGAATATTTTAACAATTTTAAAGAAGGCTTAATAGACTATGAGGCCTATAAAGGCAAAATAGAAGTGCTATTTAACATTTATGATCAGAAGAAGGTGCAAAGCAGGAGAAGAGAGCTGAGAGCAATCAGTCTAATGACAAGTCACACCCTCTTGCTCAATTCCTGGACCTGAACCATTTTTTTCAGATCTGGAACCCATGGACTAAAAGTTGGCCTCGTTTCTAGGATGAAGGTCCCAGCAACTTTCTGGCAATTGCACATTGTAATGATTTCCCAATCCTTCCCCAAAAGGAGCTGTGTCCTTTACTCAGATGACTGTACACTGGGGAGAGGGAAATGCTCAGACATTTCAAGGACTATTAGACACAGGTAGGGATTGAATTTGATGCTTGGGGAAACAAAGCATCATCATGGCTCCTTTGCTAGAGTGGTGGTTTGTGAAAGTCAGATAATAAATGGTGCTCTGACTAAAATCCAGTTTCCAATGGGTCCTCTGGCTCCACTGACCTACTAGGCCATTTCCTGAATGTATAGCTGTTATTGAAATACTTGATAGTTGAAATAATCTTTTAATTTAGGTACTTGGCCTGTTAGGTAATAGATAATATAGTGAGGAAGGCCAAATAGAAACCTATGGAACTGCTCCCACCCATGCTGGCTAACACATTATAGGGAAAGAGTGTAATAAATGTATGGCAATGATAGTGGGGTGGTGGTCCCTTATTTCCTTATCTCCCTTTAATTTCCCAGTCTGCCTCTTCAGTTCCTGATAGATCCTAGAGAAGAACTGTAGACCACTGCAAGCACACAGTAACACTGTTAGCAGCTGTGGTGCCAGATGTTTCATTGTTGTTAGAGGAGATATATAAAGCCTTAGTCATATGGTACTGTGCCATTAATTTGATGAATGCATTTTTATTCTGATAACAAAAGATGATCATAAATAGTTCTTATTTTCAAAGAATGGACAAAAATATTTGTTAATAGGTTTGCCCTACCTAACTCATCCTTCTCTCATAATGAAGATCTGAAGCCCACAGAATATCACATTCAACCATTATATTAATGACATCATGTTTGTGGGGCAAGATAAACAAGAGGTGGGTAACATGCTAGAGGCTCTGGATCCTGCATCTGAATCCATTCTATCCTTCTTTACTCTTGATCTCACTAGAGGACTCTCCTCCTTTCTTTAAGGCAAATTCCTTTATTTGTCTACTCAGAAATCTTGTGCTATTAATTATACTTTCTTTGTCTTATATATTTAACATTTTCCTCTTAAATAAATCCTTCTTATCAATTTTGGAAGCTCTCCATTAAAGCTAACCCCAGCAATCCTTCCTTTCCCCCAATTTTTTACCTACAGGCATTCCTATCCCTTTACTCTATTCCATCCCATAATCATGTTTTTTCTAATTTAGTTTTAATCTTATAATGTAATTTTAAAAATCTCTTCCTAAGGTCAAGAATTGCCTCCATGTTGTTAAATCTAGATTTTTTTAAATAAAGTAAATCTTAATTGGCTTCTTAATAACACTGGATATTATGTTTCCACTTTGCAATCCCCTTAAGCTCCAGATTCATATACCTAACTTAATATTTTTATTTGGATTAATTAAAAGGACCTTAAACTCAACTTATTAAGATTCAAGGTCATACTCTATCTGCCAAATCTAGCCTTTATCTCCAGTAGACCCTGTCTCAGTCACTGCAGAAACCCAAGAGTCAATTTGACATTCCCCTCTCTCTTATTCTCAGTATCATTGTCCCTCAAGGAAGGTTCTTTCCTCCTCCAAATGCTTTTCAAATTTGTCCTTTTTTCTTCTCTGCTGCTTCTGCTCTTGTTCAAGTTCCCTTTTCTCCCACCTAGATTATTATAATAGTTTCCTAACCGACCCTCTCTTTACAGTTGTACTCTGAGTAATTTTTATTTTCTCCAAACAGAAACCTGATCAAGTGACACCTTCCATATAACACTCCAGTAAAACAGAAACCAAAATATTTAATGTGGCCAAGCATGCCCTGCGTTGTCTGTTCTCACTTTTTCCGTGTTCCATTTCAATCTCCTACAACTCCCTGACCCCATGCTCTTCACATAGGTAACTCTTCCATTTAATCAACAATTACACAGGAAAGACTTCTGTGGCCAACTCCGTCATATCTCCCTATTAAATGCTCTCAGTACATGCCTACTTCATGCTGTTAATTTATTTATGAAACATTTCACAAAGTTATTATGTGTCAAAAACTATTATAAGCACTTCAAATATTAACTCAACTAATATTCATAACAACTCTATGAAATGGATACTTTAAAATTTTTCATTTTACATGTCAGCAAACTGAGGACAGGGAGGTTAAGTAACTTGCTCAGTCACACAGCTAGTAGGTGGCAGAAGGGATCAGTCCTGGGCACTGGACTCCAGAGTCCACACTTCTAAGGAACTCACTTATGCTGCCTCTCTCCCTTAGTGGCGCTTTTCATTTACCTGTGTGATTCCCACCGTAGGATAACTATCTGTTTTTCTCATTACCTTGGTACATAATACAACTAGTAATGAAAGAATGAAAGCAACTGAATGAATGAAACATCAAACTGTTTATTGACATCATACTGCATTTTGGATGCTAGCTTCCTCTCATATGTGTGCTGTGCTTTGGAATGTCATATTGCTAGGTTAAGTTGTTTTTTTTTAAATGAGCATTGGCAGAAGTTTTTGAAATAGGTAATGGATATTTTTGTGGCCTTCAACTTAATAAATTGGGGGTCTTAAGTAGAGAGATCAGCATCTCAGAAATGTTACAGGAAGTATTTGTCTTTCATTCATGTTGAAAGTGTCATGAACAAGAAAATTTATGATGTTTCCTTTCCTTTCCTCCAATTAATTATGAATTCAAACTCCTTGTTAAGCTAAAGCCAAGGGATAATAAAAGAAGGTAACATTTTCCTGATTATGAAACAACACATGTTTATTATATGGAATTTTAGAAATGAGGAAGATTATTAAGAGTCTACCAAAAAAAGGAAAAACAGAATTAACATTTTAGTGCATAAATCCTTTAATACTT